>NW_006208456.1:1221855-1229123 GCF_000334495.1 Tupaia belangeri chinensis
GGAATGGAAACTCCAGTGACCTGGATCTACAGGGCATCCGAATTGATTCAGAAATCCCCGGCACCCTCAAGTTTGCATGTAAGTGCATTATGAAGAATATGAGGAGGAATTCACTGAATTCTTTTCCTGAGAGGGTATCAATGTTAAAGACAAACTTTGTAGTGAGCGAACAGATCTATGTGACCATGCCCTGCACATATCACATGATGAACTATGAACCACTGAGCTGGCCCAGACCAGCTTGATACATCACCCTCAGGAAGGGAAGATGGTGGCAGTGCCTTTTATATTCTGTTTTTACTGAAATGAATTGGAAAAAAAAATGAAACCAAAGTACCAATAAAAAGTGAACATCTATCACCTTTTGATCATTTGACATAGCTGGATATATAATCCCCCTGTCATCCCTCGCTCCAATCCTCGTCAACATTTCTCCCATCCTCTCTTCATCATCCCCCATCCTAACACTGTCCCAAAAACCTTGCTTGATTCCCGTCCTCTGCCCTAAGCCTACAGGCACGAAAAGGGTGAACACAGAGCAAACTGCAGGAAAGAAGCAGCACTCTTAGGGGACCAATCTGATAACTCATGAATTAAAGAAATGCACAGTTAAGAGATTGTGCTGGGGCAGCAGGTGGCCTGATGATTAAGGCACTGGATTCCCACATGGCTGACCGTGGTTCAAGTTCCAGAACTGGTGGCTTGCTTTCTCACTTCTCTTCCACTCTATCCTACTGTTTTTCTCTGGTGAGCACACATGCCCTATGGCAAATTTTAACATTGTAAAATTAAATAAATCTTTTTTTTTAAAGAGGTTACGCTGAAATAAAATCCTGAAAACACTAGGAACAGGCAAAACAGAAAAAGGCACCAAAAATTCTTAAATAGGATTATATATCCAGCTATGTCGAATGATAAAATGGTGATCGATATTTACTGTTTTTTTGGTTTTTTAGAGACATTTTTAACTATAGGGAGTGTGTGCTCACCAAAGAGACAGAAAGTGAGAAATCACCCCCCAGAGGGAATTGTCATGCTGCAATCTCTTCTCTCCACTCTCCTTTTGGGATTTTGGGCATGTTTTTTGGGGGGGCCAGCACGCACAAGCACATGCCCACACACACAGCATGAGTTTGAAGCCTCTGAGTCCAGGACTCAAAACCACAGTGGGCCATGTGGGAGTCCAGCTACCACCATGGTAGTGTGGTTACATGCTGGTCCCGATGTTGACTGTTAATAAATATATTAACAGTATATACACATTAAATACACATGGAGGCTTCAAAGAGTTCATGGAAAATGCTTATTATCAAAAAATTATGCATAAATTTCAACACTTTTGTACTAAAATAAACCTACTTTATGTCTACTTTTCCACAAACTTTTGAAGTACCCGTGTGTATTTTTTTATTTATTCATTTATTTTAATTTGACCAGAGAGAGACAGAGAGAAAGAGAGAGAGAAAGTGAGAAAACAAGCCACCAAGACCAGGACTCGAACCATGGTTGGCAATGTAGGAATGTCTAGCGCCCTAGCCACCACACAACCTACTGGTCTGCGCGCGCGTGCGTGTGTGTGTGTGCACGCGCATACATATATATATTTAGTCATACCCTCCTGATACAATCTTTTATAATCCAGGAAAATAATTCCACGTATAGAGGGTTTTTTCTTAAAGAATTACTTAATTTTACTTATTATTATCATATTTAATGTTCTACAGGGGACGTGTGCTCACCAGAGAGAGAGAGAGGGAAACTGAGAAAATGAGCCTCCAGGTACAGGACTCGAACCATGGTCTGTGATATGGGAGTCCAGCGCTTCAACTACCATGCCACCTGCTGGCCCCTATAAAGAGCTTTTAGGATATTTAGTTGTGGTGTTAGTTATGGAGAAAATCTATTCACAATATTGTCCAACAATTTACTACTTTAGTACATTTAAACAATGAAGTATCATGCATCTACCAGAACTATTTATAAAAAAGACTATATAGTAATAAAGTGTTGGGACCAGCAGATGGCGTAATGGTTATATCACTAGACTCCCACATGGTCAACTGCAGTTCAAGTTGTTTTACATATATATATATTTTTTTTTTTTAATACACAGAATATACATTGTAAGGGTACATACTAAAATGTTAACAGTGGTAAGATTGCTCAATGGCTTTGTGGGCAAGGCAGCTGAATCTCACATGCCCAATCCCTGCTGTTCAAGTCCCAGACAGGGCAACCTGAGAAACATATTAGATGCGTGTACAGGAGTGCCTAACATCCCAAAAGAAGGAGAAGTAGTGAAAGGATTCACTGCATGACAACTCCCCATGAGGGCGGGAGTGCTTTCCCACTCTTCCACTCTGCTTCTGTCCATCTCCAGTGAGCATGAACACCCTCTATCAGGAAAAAAAAATGTGAAGGGAGGTTATCCCTAGGGAGTGCTCACAGATGGTCTCTGAGTTGTTATACTGTACTGTGGTAGCTCCCTTTTCTACACTTAGCCCATATTCTCAGAGGATGCAATTTTAAACAAATGCAATATAAATCAATCATTGAACAAACTGTGCTAAAATTAGAATTACTCCCATAATGTTATCAACAACTTTCAAATTTCTTTTGTTTTCCATACTTTTTCCAGCTTTTGTGGACCCAGGTAATGCTTTGAGCAATGCATGCATGACAAGGCATCAAACGTTCATCGAGGACCAGTCCCTGTAATGCAGTGGTTAAGTGCCACACAGCAGCAGCAGGATCCCACATAGCTGACCAGGGTTCGAGTCATGGCCCCAGTGGCTTGAATAATATGCCAGGCACATGTGTACATGTGCCCAAAGACACTGACATAGTGGAAAATTGGAGGAAAAAGAACTGTGACATAACCAGGCCCCACTGGGGGATGCCTTCTCACTCTCACGTGTGTATATCCACCCTCCGGCATAAAAAATTTTTTCATTGAGGAGACTGGATGGTGGCACAGTGGTAACACAGGGCTGACCCACATAGGAAGGTTCACCTCCAGAGTCATCCTCAAGTAGTCTGGGCACATATGTATGACCATGATCAAAGGATGGCTGAGGCCTGGGATAGATCATGGCATAAAGGCCCTGTTGGGGTACCTGTCACTCTTACTCTCTCTCAGTCATTATGTAAATAACCTTTAAAAAATTCACTGAGGAGGTTGCTGGCAGGTGGCATGATGGTTAAGGCACTGGACTCCCACATGGCTGACCATGGTTCGGGTCCTGGACCTGGCAGCTTGCTTTCTCACTTTCTCCCTCCCTCTGTGTGTGTGTGTGTGTGTGTGTCTGGCAGCCCAGCCACGTGGCAGGCTGTCTGTGATACAAAGATGTAAACACCACCCATTAGGGCACACTATGGGGAAATGAATCTGTGGAACAAACTGCTTACTAATTTCGCTTTTCAATCAAAACATTACATTGATACCACTGCCAGATACAGAGGGAAATTTACCTATATTAAGAGAAAGATATGATGCTTAGAGATGAGTTTCCCTAAAGATGGGCCTCCATGGGGTAGGGCTCGTTCTGGAACAGCCTAGAACCAAGTAAGTCTGTTCCTTTCATATATAATTTATCTTTTTTTTTCTTGCTATAGGGTGCATGTGCTCACCAGAGAGAGAGAGAGAAAGAGAACACAGAGTGAGAAATCACCTCCCAAAGGGAATGGCCATGCCACAATCCCTTTTCCTCCTGGAATTTTGGGCACATATGCACACACAACTGGCATGTTCTTTAAGCTACCAGGACTCAAACCACACAGTCAGCCATGCTGAATCTAATCAACGCCACCTCGCTGGACTACTAATCTCCCCTTTAAATGAAGAAAAAACAGGCCCTTATCCCAGAACCTTCCACAAGCAACAGTCTCTAGCTAAAAAAATGGTATGCTATTTTATTTAGCAGAAGGCAGCAGGACCAGGGCCAGTCCTGTAAGCCTGGTGGTTAAGGGAGCCAAAGCCCGAATGTCTAATAGCAATTTGAATCTTGGCCCCAGTAGCTTAAAAAACACTCCGGGTTGGGCCAGATGGCAGTGTGGTGGTTAAGAAGGCTGTGAATCCCACATGGACAACTTTGCGATTCAAATCCTGGACCTGGCGCCTTGAGAAACATGCCAGGACATGTGTGGATGCACACCCAAAATCCCGAGAGAAAAATGGAGAAGGGATTGTGGCACGGTCATTCCTTGGGGGGTGGGGGGATGTTTTCTCATTTTCCTTCCCGCTCTCTCTGTCTCTCCCCTTACTTCTGCTTGGCTGTCTCTGGGGAGTACACACGTCCTATAGCAACATTTGAATGCTGGGCACATGTAAATGTGCACCCCAGTTTCCAACGGGATGTAGAAACAGGAAAAGGGATCAGAGCATCACCACACTCCACTAGGGGGAATTTTCTCCCCTTACCTTTGTCTGGCTGTCTCTGATGAGCACATGTATGTTCTGGCAATTAAAAAAAAAAAGAAAAGAAAAGAAAACACAAGGGATAGTAGAGCCTTCCTGGTTATAAGCTCTAGAGTAAAATGGCCAGGGTTTATGCTTTTTACCACATCGTAACTATGTAACAAACAATTACTTCATCTCTCTTGCCACAGTTTCCTCATGTGCAAAATGAGGGTGACAAAAGCATTGAACTGAAGTTAGTGTTAAGATTAAATGAACTGGAACCAGCAGGTGGCGTGGTAGTTAAGGTGCTGGACACTCTCCCACATGACCGACCACAGTTCCAGTCTCAGACCTGGTGGCTTCCTCTCTTTCCTCCTCTGTGTCTCTCTCTGGTCAAATTAAAATAAATGAGTGAATAAATAAAAGTAAATAAACAATTTTTTAAAAAAGATTAAATGAACTAATCCATATACAGAACTGTGTATTTTGGTACATCATTATTGCTGTAGTTTTGCTTGTCGTCATGGTAATTTTCTACCTGTGACACAGTTTTCCATTACAAAAAGTTTCCCTTTTTAACTTTTTCTTTATTCATGAGAGTGAGACAGAGAAATAAAAAGAGAGATGAACACCCTCCACAGGGTCTGTGACACTGCCATGCCCTTCTTCCAGGCCTCGGGCCTGTCAAATCGCACCCAGTGAGTTTCAGGCTGACCAAGCTGGGAACTTGAACCACAGTCACCATGTGGATCCAGCTTGAGCAGCACATTACTGCTGCAACTTGAAACTGGCCCTCCGTGAATAAATTCATTTCGATAAGGAAAAAAAGAATGTGTCAATATAAAGAAAAGTATAAGAACTGTCTAGATTGAGCCCCAACACGAGGTCAAATCACCAAAGCTGAACCAAATGCCCCAGAAATAAAAGCTTTTTCCTACTGTCCAAAGGCCTAGTTTTTCTCCCAGAAGAGGACCAGTCACTTTTTTACTATCACCTAAGACTCCCTGTACTTGAGCTCCTAGCAAGATGAAAACATCTGACAGGTACAAACTCCACTCAGGCGCTTCTGCTCTTTTCCAGCCCAGATTTCCAATTACCAGCACCAAAAAAGCTCTGGGTGTTCTCACCGCCCACTGGCACCCCAGTGAGAGGCACTGGAGGCAAGAGACAACTGACCTTCAGAGCTTTGAAGATGACCCCTGGGTGCCGTGGAGAACGGGTAGTGTTGTTCTCCAGTTGCTGCTCCAAAGCACGCCGAAGCCCAGAGAAGTCTGTGGGAGGGTTGTAAGTCCTTGTTCCCTTGTAGTGAATGGAACTAAAGGCTTCAGGGAAGCGGCCCAGCTTCCGGAACCGGTCCTGGATGAGCTTCTCTGGCACCTCAGAGGGGTGGTCTACACAAGCAGAAACACAGGCATGTGAATAGTGTACGACTGAACTCTTTCGTTTTTTGGTTTTTTTTTTTTTTTTTTTTGGCTATAGGCCATGTGTGCTTACTGCAGAGACAAAGAGAGAGAGAGAAAGTGAGAAATCACCCCCCTGGGGGTGGGGGGGGAGGACGCACCACAATCCCTTCTCCTCCACTCTCCTCTTGGGATTTTGGGAACGCAGGCAAACAGGCTTCATGTGAGTTTCAAGCCAACGGGGGTCTGGAACTTGTGGACAGATGTCTAACTGCTTTTTCCTATTTTTCCAAAGACCTTTCTAGAGGGCCTAGCGGAGTCACACTCACAAACATTAACAGACCAGGCCTAGCGGAGTCACACCCACAAACATTAACAGACCATTTTTCCCATTAACAGGATTCTCCCCACATCCTGTCCCTGGCATAGTACCTTTGAGATGTATATTGCAACCCATTACAGTACACTCTTTTGCTTATCTCTTCCCAAGACACAGCCCCACATCCTGTCCCTGGCATAGTACCTTTGAGATGTATATTGCAACCCATTACAGTACACTCTTTTGCTTATCTCTTCCCAAGACACAGAACTTCCCTTTTCTTTGAGATGTAGATGAAGCATTTCTTTTAGGAATCTCTTCACAGGACACTCATCTCCCCTTCCAATCACCAACCTAAAAATTGTGGAACCCACCTGTAACCTACATACTCCCGCTTCCACATGTCCTGCCTTTCTGAGCCAGACAAATGGAAATTTCTTCACTAATTTTGTGGGTCACTCTCAAAATCAAATAAAAGGAACCCCTGTACCTGATCACCCTGAGAAAGGCATGTTTGCCTCCTCGTCTCTCCAGGCCTAGGTCACTCAAATTCTGCTTGGAAATAAACTGCATTAATTGTTTATTTTTTAGAATTAGTTATTTTCAGTCCACAGACTCAAACCATGGTCAGCCACATGGGAGTCCAGTGCCTTAACAACTAGGCCACCAGCTGGCCCCAGGTTCTGTCCATTTGTAAAACAGAAATAATTTGAGTCCAGCAGGTGGCATGGTTAAGGTGCTGAACTCCCACGTGGTCAACCACGGTTTGAGTACTGGACCTGGCAACTTGAAACTCAGGCCAGGCACATGTGTATGCATGTCCAAAATCCCAAAAGGAGAATGGAAGAGAAGGGATTATGGCATGGCCATCCTCCCTAGGTGGTGATTTCTCTCTTTCTTTCTCTCCAATGAGTGCAGTCACTCAGTGGAGAAAACAAACCAACCAACCCACCCACAAAACCTTTAAAAAAAATTTTTAAAAGTCATGGGGGTTGGCAGGTGGTGTGGTGGTTAAGGTCGCTGGGCTCCCACATGGCCAACCACGGTTCAAATCCTGGACCTGGTGGCTTGCTTTCTCTCTCTCTCTCTCTCTTTCTGTCCCTCTCTAGTCAAATTAAAATAAATAAATAAAGCTAAATAAAATAATTCT
>NW_006208456.1:1229295-1231553 GCF_000334495.1 Tupaia belangeri chinensis
GGGGGTGATTTCTCGCTTTCTGTCTCTATGTCTCTCTCTGTCTGGCGAGCGCACGCGCCCTATAGTGAAAAACCTCTCAAAAAAAAAAAAAAAAAGTCATTAATTCGCCTACTAACCACCTACCTAGAAATACTGTACTTAGAAAAGAAAATTAGTAATTCCAGAAGAGAAACCTAATTTTCAGTTTGCCCACAATCCTGGCACCTCCTATCCTGCATAAAATCTTAAGTGCAGTGGATCCATTCAAGGTTTCAAGCAGCAGCAACAGCGTTCTAGAAATAGCCCTGGATTCAGGAATTAGAAAGACCTTGTTTTGAATCTCAATTTTGCAACTTACTAGCTAGTACACTGAGTGCCACAAATCCCATCAGGATTGAGAAATGGAGAAGGGATTGCAGAGTGACCACACAGGGCGGGGGTAGTGGTGGTTGTTCTCCCTCTCTCCCGTTCTCTTTTCTCTGGTGAGCACTGTGTCCTCTGACAAATTTTTAAAAAGGGGAGGGAGGGCCACCAGGTGGCATAGTAGTGTCGATGGAAAAAAAGAAAATAACCAACTGTAAAATTAATAATTAATAATTAATGCGGTGTATTTCCAAGCCAACTGTGAGTGACCTAGGCCTGGAGAAGAGGCATACATGCCTTTTCTCGGGGTGATCATGTATAGAGGTTCCTTTTATTTGCTTTTGAGATTGACACACAACATTTAATTAAAAGATTTCCCATTGGTCTGGCAAAAAAAAGCGGGACATGTAGAGGGGGGGGGCTTGTAGGTTATAGGTGGGTTCCACAAATTCTTAGGTCGCGATTGGAAGGGAAAATCCCTGTCTTAAAGAAAGGCTTAATCTACATCTCAAGGAAAAGGGAAGTTCTGTGTCTTGGGAAGGCATTAGCAAAAGAATACACTAATCGGTTGAAAATATACATCTCAAAGATACTATGCCAGGGACAGGAGGTAGGAAGAATCCTGTTAATAGAAAGTAAAATGGTCTGTTAATGTTTGTGGGCATGACTTCCCCAGTCCCCTTTTGAAAAGATTTTGGAAAAATAGGAAAAGTAGTCAGACTTCTGTCCACAGTAGTTAAGGTGCTGGACTCCTAAACGGCTGATTGCTATTTGAGTGCTGAAACTGGCAGATTGAAACTCATGCTGGGCAAGTGGGCATGTGTGTCCAAAATCCCAAAAGGAGAATGGAGGAGAAATGACTGTGGTGTAGCTATCGCCTTGGGTGGGGGAGGAGAGAGCGTGTGATTTCTCACTTTCTGTCTCTCTGTGCCTCCAGCAAGCACGCGCACCCTATAGCAAAAATATATTAAAAAAAAAAAAAAAAGAGCAAGAAAAGATCTGTGGCATCAAAGTATTGATCACAGGAATATCCTAGAGTCAGCACTTTCAGCCCAGCCACTGGAGCGCAGCAGTAATGCAAGTGCCCCCATGAGGCTGGAAGCCTTATAACAACCACAGGTTCAGATCCCTGGCCAGCCTAAAACAAATAAGGATCACATTCACAGGCACCAGAATCTAATGGGCCAGAGAGCTGGAGAAAGGGGATTGTAGTGTGACAAGATCGTGCCAAGGGTGCCCTTTCTCTTTCTCTCTCACGCGTGCACACACACCCTCATTTAAAATAAAATGAACAAACAAAAAAGCATTTCTCACTTCTTTCCTTACATGCACTTGCTAATTTAGGGTCTTTTTTCCATTTGGAACATGTAGATTTTTCATCTTCCTATAGATCATAAGTGATTAGTACAATCAGAATCAACTGGTCCCTGGTCCCTCAAATTCACCCTGCAGGAGTCCTAGTCTGTCCATGTCCTTCTTACTGCCCTGCCCCAATCCCCACCTCTTCTCACCCAAGTATGACTGGTTCCCCACCTCCAGGCGTGGCCCTCTAATTCATTCTGCAATAGACTGTTAGGGGATCTTTTAAAAATAAAAATCTGAATCAAGGAGAAAAATGTAGCGGGATGACACTTAGGGGACACAAAAATAGAGGACTGTCTGTTGATAATAACATGTACTCTTATCTTCTGGATTGTTGTAAAGTTTATTCATGTCAGTTAATCCATTTTACAAGCTGTAGTGATGTAGAATGATTGAATGTATAAAATAAATTAGAATGTTTTTAAAATTTTTTTAAAAAAGAAAGAAAATATAAATCTGATCATACACATAAAACTCTGCTGAGGATCCTTCAGGGGCTTCTATCACACTTAAGAACTTTTTTATTTTGTCTTTTTTTTTTTTTTTTGGAGAGG
>NW_006208456.1:1231690-1251441 GCF_000334495.1 Tupaia belangeri chinensis
GCACACACGACCGGGTCCGGGACTCGAACCACAGTCGACTACGTGGGAGTCCAGCAACACAGCCATTACGCTAACTGCTGGTCCCAACACTTAAGAACTTAATGGGGCCGGGAGATGGCATGGTGGTTAATGGCGCTGCACTCCCACATGACCAACCTGCACTCCCACATGACCAACCGTGGTTCAAGTCCCAAACCTGGCAGCTTGCTTTCTCACTTTCTCTCACTCTTGCTCTCTGTCCCTCTCTAGTTGAATTAAAATAAATAAACACATTGAAATTAAAATAAATAAATACATACATACAAACACACATATATATAAATAAAATGAC
This sequence comes from Tupaia belangeri chinensis, assembly GCF_000334495.1. Taxonomy (NCBI): domain Eukaryota; kingdom Metazoa; phylum Chordata; class Mammalia; order Scandentia; family Tupaiidae; genus Tupaia; species Tupaia belangeri. The sequence continues at coordinate 1,232,022 of NW_006208456.1, forward strand.
TCTTGGGGGGAAAGAATTAAAATAAATAAGTAAATAAAAAAGATTCTTGATCTGATTCCCAAGAAGCTCCATCACCCCCTCCCGCACAAGCTGTGTTTCGGACACTCTGAGCCCGCTTTAATTTATTCATTCAGCAAACATCTGGTAAGAGCCTACTACACGTCAGACATACATCTAGGTTTTCTGGGCACACAAGTGAGGCCAGGTTCCTGCCTTTGCGAAGTCAACATTCTAATGGAAAAGACCAACAACAAAGAAACAGAAACACAGGATGATTTCAGAAGATGACAGATGCTTACAAACAGGGCGATGCAGGGAGAGCAGTAAGCACTAAAGTGCGAGAAGGCGCACGTTCCAGAGAAAGCTCTTGAGAGGGTGAGAACTGGGTTGGATTTGGGAGACCTATAGCTACCTGAGGGAAGAATGTTCTAGGAGGTCAAGAGAAACATATGCAAAGGCAAGAACAGAAAAGGGCTGGTATGCCTGGTGCGGAGTACATACACACATGCATGTGCATGTATGCATGTGCTGCACCCACAGGAGTGGTGAGCATTCAGGTGCTGGGGGTGGTGAAGGGGGCAATCCAGAGACGGAGGTCACAGAGATACAGACAGGAGTTACAGTGAGGATACCATATTCAAGAGTTTGGATTTTATTGTGATGTAGTCAAAAGGCACTGATGGGTCATAGCAGGAGTATGATGTGATCTAAATTATAAATTAAGCTTTGGAAAAGATCATTCTGGATGCTATGTGGATAATGCATGAGGGGGATAAAACAGAATTTCGGAAGCTACTGTAGCACTACCTACAGTTCACTGAACACAATTTGTTCCATGAAGCCACTCAGGGCTTTTTCTTCCGAGAACATCTTCCTCCCCTCCTAGATCCAGCCAGATTTCTCAGAGCTCACATGTCAACTCCTCTTCCCCAGACCCCGTCAGGAGGTGGAGAGTCCTTTTGCATTCTCGCAGCTCTGGTACCCACATCTCCTGCAGCACTGAGCACTGTGTGGCTTCCCCAATTACACTGTGAGCTATTCAAGGGTAGGAATAGTTTTTTTCAGCTCTGTTCCCAAGCCCTCAGCACATGACATGTGCATTCAATAAACTGCTGGCTTAACAAACGGGAATGGAGTAATTGTTTTACAGGCCAACACTACTGTCCTCTGCATCCACTTACTGTCACTGCACCTGCTCCTTTATCCTTCCACTCGATGATGGTCTTGCCATCCATTGGGTTGTTGGAAAAGTTATGATGCATTTTTGCACGGACAAATACGTCATGACTTTTCAGAAAACCCAATGTTATATTTCTCTAAGAAAATATAAACAATACAACAAGAACTTCCATATATGTACACCTCCACCACATCTCCAAGGCTGCAACTGTGTCCACATACTCTAGTTCCTCTCCTGCTATTATGTATGAACTGTCCATGCTCCTAAGGCTAACCCCTCCACCTGTGCATTACTTCAATTATTCCTGCCCTCTATTGCACCTAGTTTCTTTCCTCATGAGTTACTCCCAAAAGCACACAAACATCTATAATTTTTTTTGAGAGGCTTTTGCTATAGGGCGTGTGTGCTTGCCAGACAGACAGAGAGAGACAGAGAGACAGAAAGCGAGAAATCACCCCCCAGGGGGGGATGGTCACGCCGCAATCCCTTCTCCTCCATTCTCCTCTCGGGATCTTGGGCATGCACGCACACGCGCCTGGCGTGAGTTTAAGCCACCGGGTCTGGGACTTGAATTGCGGTCAACTACATGGAGTCCAGCGACATAGCCATTATGCTAACTGTTGGTCCTAACATCTATAATATTTCACATCTTAAATTTTAGGAAGAAAGGGACTAACTGGTGGCATAGTGGTTAAGGTGCTGGACTCCCACATGGCTGACCATGGTCCGAGCTCCAAACACAGAAACTTGAACCTCACTGAAGTCACATGTGTGTATGCATGCCCGCAATCACAGAAGAGAGGAGAAGGGGTTGCAGCATGGCCAGACCCCCTGGGGGAAGCTTTCTCACTGTCTTTCTCTCTGCACTCTTGTGTCTCCGGCAAGTACACAGGCCCTATATAGCAAAAAAAAAAAAAAAAATTTTTTTTTGAGAAAAAAAATTCCTTGAGGGACTGGCAGGTGGCGTGGTGGTTAAAGGTGCTGGATTCCCATACGGCCAACCATGATTCAAGTCCTAGACCTGGCAGCTTGCTTTCTCACTTTCCTTTTCTCTCTCTTTCTCTGTCTGATCAAATTATTAAAATAATAACAACAAGTGGAATTAAATATATTATTTTTTTTAAAAAAGAAAGAAAAAAATTTCTTGAAATCCCTCATCAGTGACCAGCCTCAGCACAACAGTTCAGTACTGTGCATGGGGAGCTGGCTCCCACAAGGTCAACCGTGGTTTGGAGTCCTAGCCTCAGTAGCTTGAAAAATATGCCAGACACGTGCATGTGTACCCAAAATCCTGACTTGATAGAGAAATGGGGGTAAAGGATGGGTAAAACACACCCCACTGGGGGTGCTTTCTCATTCTCTCACTTTGGTGAAAGCATGCAAACTGGCAAAGAAAGAAAGGAAGGAGAAAGAGAGAGAGAGAAATACCACATCACCCTCTTGATACCATTCCATTGTTCTGCCTCCCTTTATCGAACTCTTTGAAAGAGTTGATTAAACCCGTTATTCTTTTCCTTCTCTCTTTCTTTATTCCATTCTAATCTAGCTTTATTCATCCACTCTACCCCCCTATCCCGTGGAGACAGGTCTTATCCAGATCACCAAGGATCTCTATATTGAGAAAAGTAACTGGTAATTCTCAACCCTTATCCCAGCTGACCTGTAAGCAGATTTTGACATGGTTGATCACTCCATGCTTCTTGAAAACAGTGTCTTTCCTGTGCAGAAATTTTTCTGGACAATCCACCAAGTTGTTTTGCAGCCCAATGGCCACCTCTTTATATTCAGAAAGGTCAACCTGTGACACAGTATCCCATCTACTTACCAGAGCCAAGTAGTTGAGTGTGCACAGTCTCATGGAAAATGATAACTGCAGGGCCAAGAGTAGATAAGGGGACATCGAGGCCACAGCGGGCAGTGGTAGCCTTGAGCTCCTTGGTGAAGTGCTTCAGATAAGCTTCTGAAGCATCCCCGAGGAATTTGAAGAGGTCATTATGCAGCCGGTCTGCATGAGTTCGATAGATAACAAGGTCTGAGATGGCTAGGACCTTTAGTAGTAGCCGTGTTCTCTGGCTTAGATTCACAGTAGCCCCTAAGAGCCCTTCTGTGTCTATCACTGCTACTTTGTGGACTGGGTCGTAGGCTGCCCACACTCCCACTGTGCAAGACTCCTGGGCAGGAGAAGTTTTAAAGACTTCACGGCCATAAAAGAAAGTATGTTTGAAGGTATGAGACTTTCCATCACCAGTATTTCCAAAAATAGAAACCACCTTCAGATGCTGATCAGGTTTGCAGTCTAATTTCCTAATAAAGTCCTCTTCATTTGTTACCTTCAAAAGAAAAAAAAAAGAAAGACAATGAAATATTGTAACTACAAGAGCACTAAACACACTACAAAGAGAAGTGCTGGGGCCAGCCCCATAGTGCAGCAGTTAAGCACTCTGCATACAGAAGCAAGCCAGATCCCATATGGCCAGCCAGGGTTTGGATCCTGGCCCCAACAACTAGAAAGCACAGTACACTTATATACATGCCCAGGATCCTGAAGGGATGGATAACTGGAGAAAAAAGATTATACCATAACCAGGCCCCATCAGGGAGTTCTCTCTCCCATGCACACATATGTGCAGAAGCACCCTCTGGCATTAGAAGAAAAAAAGAAAAAAAAAAAAAGAGCTTTCCAGGGTCAAAATCTTTGACTGACCTGTCAAGGTATGAAGGAAAAAAAGCATCAGCAAAGAGCCTTTCCCCAACCTCCCACTCAGAACAAACACCTCAAAAGAGCCTCTGAAACTTGAGTTAGAGTCATAAAAGTACTAGAATTATAAAAGTCTTACAAGAAAATATAGGATCAATGTTTGTGACCTTGGATTGTACAACAGTATCTTAGATATGACACCAAAGCACAGCAACAAAAGGAAAAAAAAAAACAATAAATTAAGACTTGATCAAAATGAAAAACATTATAGGACCAGAAGGTGGCATGGTGGTTAAGGCGTTGGACACTTCCGCATGGTCGACCACAGTTCGAGTCCCAGACCTGGTGGCTTACTTTCTCACTTTCTCTCTCTCTCTTTCTCTGGCTGATTAGATTGGAAAATAATAATAATAAGTAAGGTTAAATAAAATGATTCTTAAAAAAAAAAAAAAAAACGAAAACCATTGTGCTGCAAAGCTCACCACAGGACAACACGTGGGGCCTGGCAAGATGGCATGGTGGCTGAGGTGCTAGATTCCCATATGGAATGGCTGACAGTAGTTCAAGTCCTGGACCAGACAGATTGTTTTTTCACTTTCTCTCTCTGTTTCTTTCTGGTCAAATTAAAAATAATAATAATAATGATAAGTAAATTAAATAATTTTCTAAAAAAGGAAGAAAAGACAACCCACAAAATGGAATAAAATATAAATCATATTTTTGGTAAGAGACTAGTGTTCAAAATATATAAAGAACTTTCGAATCAATAATGAAGACAAATAATCCAATCAACTCTGAAATGACATGTCTCCATAGAAGATAGAAACCATTTAATATCTACTAGAATGGCTATGATCAGAAAGATAATACCAAGTGAGGACAAAGATAGAGAAACTACAATGCAGACTGTTGGTGGGAATGAGAAATGGGACAGCCGCTCTAGAAAAGTCTAGCAGTTCCTTAAAAAGTCATACCTTGGGAACCAGCAGTTAGCGTAATGGCTACGTCGCTGGACTTCCACATAGTCAACCGCAGTTCGCGTCCCGGACCCGGTGGCTTAAAACTCACGCCACGCGCATGTGCGTGCGTGCCCAAGATCCCGAGAGGAGAATGGAGGAGAAGGGACTGAGGCGTGGCCATCTCCTATGGGGGTGATTTCTCGCTTTCTGTCTCTCTGTCTGTCTCTGTCTGTCTGGCGAGCGCACGCACCCTATAGTGAAAATCTCTCAAAAAAAAAAAAAGTCATACCTCAAGTTACAACATGACTCAGCAATTCTATTGTTAGGTATATACAACAGAATTGAATGGGACCAGAGGGTGGTGTGGCAGTTAAAGTGCTGGATACTCCCATATGGCTGACCAAGGTTTGAGTCCTGGACCTGGTGGCTTGCTTTCTCACTTTCTCTCTCTCTCTCTCTCTCTCTCTCTCTCTGTGTGTCTCTCCGGTCAAATTTAAGTAAGTGAATGAATAAATAAAATTAAATTTGAAAAATTAAAAAAGGAATTATTAAAAAAAAAAAGCAAGCATATGTCCACACAAAACTTGTATATACATGACTGTTCACAGCAGCATGACCCATAATAGCCAAAAAGTACAAACAATCCAAATGCCTATCAACTGATAAATGGATAAGTAAAATAGGGAATATAACCAAACTCTGAAACACGACTGAGCCATAGAAAAGAAATTACCTATTTCTCACCTGTTAATTCATTATGTGTCTCTTATTTTCACCTTTAGAACATTTCTTAAGCATGTCCTTACTTTGACTTGATTCGGTGGAAATTCTCATTTATGCCTAAATTGTTCCCATAATGATCATACCAGTTGAGAACTTTCCAAATTTCTTTCTCACTACATTTCAGAGGGGGATTAGAATGCTTTGATGAGAAAGCTAAATAGTGTGATTGAATGTATTTAAAAAATGTAAATAAAAATAAATAAATAAAATTTAAAAAATAAAAAAGAATGCTTTGGCGAGAGACCAGCAGGTGGCATGGTGGTTAAGGCGCTGAACTTCCAAGTGGTTGACTATGGTTCGAGTTCCAGACCTGCTGGCTTGCTTTCTCACCCTTTCTGTCGCTGGTCAAATTCAAAAATAATAATAATAAATAAAATAATTCTTATTAAAAAAAAAGAGTGCTATGGTGAGATTACACATTCATATTGTTGGAAAATAATGTGCACTGTGTTGAAGTAATATCTACCGGCCTAGCTTTTTTTTCCCAACTGTACTGTTTCTCTATTGATTTCCTATGACTGGTTAGAAAATGGACAAGGCTCAGTGCCAGCAGGTGGAATAGTGGTTACATCACTGGACTCCTCCATGGCTGACTACAGTTTGAATCCTGGACTCGATGGCTCAAAATCACACTGTGTATATATGTGTGTGTGTGTGTGTCCAAGATCCCAGGAGGAGGATGGAGAAGAAGGGATTGTGGCATAGCCATAATCTTTGGGGGTGATTTCTTACTTTCCCTCTCACTGTCTCTCTTTCTGGTGAACACACAAAAACCTCTTTAAAAAAAAAAAAAAAAAGAAATACAAAAGAAAATGGAGGAGACTATTCAGAAGCAATAGTACATATGAAAGATTTTACTAAAAAATGTATTCCGAATCATTTCAGTTTTTTCCGAAAAGAAAAATTACAATAGCAAATTTTCCTTAAATCTGTTGTAATCTTTTAAGTTTCACTTATCTAACCCTAGACTAGAAAATGAGAAATAAAGTGAAATATATAATCACATTACTCTTTTGAGAGAGTTTTTTTTCTTTTTTAAGAATTATTTAACATTATTTATTGTTATTCTCCAGTTTGATCAGGGAGAGATAGAGAGGGAGACAGAGAGAGAGAAAGTGAGAAAGCAAGCCACCAGAGGTCCAGGACTTGAACCATGGTAGGCCATGCGGGAACCCAGCGCCTTTAACCACCACACCACCTGCCGGCCCGTTTTTTTATTTAAAGAATTATTTTATTTATTTACTTATTTATTATTTTTGGAGAGGTTTTTGCTATAGGGCACATGTGCTTGCCAGAAAGACAGAGAGACAGAGAGATAGAAAGCAAGAAATCACCCTTCAGGGGGTATGGCACGCCTCAATCCCTTCTCCTCCATTATCCTCTTGGGATCTTGGGCACACACACACACGTGCCCGGCATGAGTTTAAGCCACCGGGTCCAGACTCGAACCGCGGTCAACTATGTGGGAGTCCAGCAACATAGTCATTACATCAATTGCTGGTCCCAAGAATTATTTTATTAACTTTATTTATTTATTTACTTATTTTAATTTGACCAGAAAGGGACAGAGTGCTCACATGTGTGAGAAAGAATGAGAAACAGAGAGACGGAAAATGAGAAAGCAAGTCATCAGGTCTGGGACTTGAACTGTAATCAGCCATGTGGGAGTCCAGCGCCCCTCTGGCCCAAGAGAGCTTTTTGTTGTAGAGTATGTGCACTCACTGGAGAGACAGAGAGACAGAGAGGAATCAACCCCCCAAGGGAATGGCCATGCTACAATCCCTTCTCCTCCATCCTCCTCTCAGGATCTTGGGAACATACGTATGCACACATGCCTGGTATGAGTTTTAAGCCACCGGGTCCAGGACTGGAAACAAGGTAGACTATGTGAGAGTCCAGCAACATAACCAGTATGCCATCTACTGGTGCCCACATTTCTCTCTTTTAAATGCTTACTTGGAGACGGACTGTCGTACAGCCTAACAATGACCCATGAGGCTGATCCACATGGGGAGTTTCTTAGTACATATCCAGAGACTTCCCTGAACAGGTGAATGCACAGTGCCCATGGCCTATAGCTGGCTGAAGCTACGAGTGGATTCTAACATCAAGACCCTGATGAGGGGCCGGCAGGTGGAATGGTGGTTAAGGGCATTGGACTCCAACATGGCTGACTAGTCTGAGTCCTGGACCTGGCAATTTGCTTTCTCACCTTCCCCTACTCTCTCTCTAGGTCCCTCTCAGATCAAATTAAAATAAATAAAATTAAATAATAATTAAAATAAATCTTGTTGGGACGGGCTCGCTTCATGGCCTCATGGTTAAAGCTGCTGGATCCCACATGACTGAGCACGCAGCTCAGTTCCCAGCCCCGGCAGCTTAATAACATGCCACATGTGTTGGGGACGGGCAGTTAGTTAGCATAATAGCTATGTCGCTGGACTCCCATATAGTCGACCGCGGTTCAAGTTCCAGACCCGGTGGCTTAAACTCAAGCCAGGCATGTGTGCGTGCGTGCCCAAGATCCCGAGAGGAGAATGGAGGAGAAGAGACTGCGGGGTGGCCATCCTCCCCTGGGGGGTGATTTCTCACTTTCTGTCTCTGCTGCTCTATCTCTCTCTGTCTTTCTGGCAAGCGCACGCGCCCTATAGCAAAAACCACTCCAAAAAGAAAAAAAAAAAAGCCACGTGTATATGCATGCCAAAAATCCCAAGAGGAATGGAAAGAAGAAACTGAAGTGTGACCATGCCCTATGGGGGATGCTTTCTCCCTCTCTCTCTGCCCCCCCTCTGGTGAACACATGCACACCCCCAAGTTGAAGGGGGAAAAAAAGTGTGTCTCCTTTCTTCACTCGCTCATGTAAGAAATTAACTTTTAAAAAAAGATGCTTTTTGGCTATAGATGTTATAATATTTTGTATCATATTTACAATTTTTTTTCAGAGAGGTTTTTTTTTTTTATTTATTTTTTTTTTGCTATAGGGCGCATGCACTCACCAGAAAGACAGAGAGAGACAAAGAGACAGAAAGCGAGAAATCATCCCCCGGGGGGATGGCCACGCTGCAATCCCTTCTCCTCCGTTCTCCTCTCAGGATCTTGGGCATGCACGCACATGCACCCGGCGTGAATTTAAGCCAATGGGTCCGGGACTCGAACCACGGTCAACTACATGGGAGTCCAGTGACATAGCCATTACACTAACTGCTGGTCCCTATATTTATAATTTAAAAAAAAAAATTTTTTTTAGCTCTATTCATTTATTTATTTTAATTTGACCAGAGAGGGACAGAGTGAGAGGGAGAGAGCCGCCAGGTCAGGCACTTGAACCAGGTTTGGCCATGTGGAAATTCAGTGCCCTTAATCATCACACCACCTACTGGCCCCCATATTTACAATTTTTAAAAGTAATCCAAACCTCCCCAATATTCTTAAGAAATGGACAACAGCTTTGTACTCTACCCCCCCCCCAACAATTATCAAGCAGGAGGCTAATGTGCAAATATACTCCCTCTGGAAATAATAAAAATTTCATTAGTATCTAATAACATTTAAGTAGAAATGTCAAAAAAATGTTTTTAAAATCAAAGTTAACTATCAAAAATTTGTTTGACACTTCTGTGGGGGAAAACAGAATGGGTTGGCCTCAACAGCATACTAAACTGTAGTGCTGGAAGCCACGTGGCCACATGGTTTAAATCCCAAGTTGGCCTGAAGGTACACCAGGATGCACATGTCCAAGATCCAAATGAGCTGGAGGGCTAGGGGAATGGACGGGGTCACAACACACTGAGACACTATCATGGGAGCCTTTTTTGCACACATATACATGTGCATGTGCTCTTTCTCTCATGAATAACATTTTTTTTATTTTTAATGTTTGAACACTTGAGAGAGGAAAAGTGAAAAATCACCACCTCAGGGGGATAGCCATGATGCAATTCCTTTGGTCATCCATTCTTCTCTTGGGATTCTGGGCACAAATGCACAAGTGCCCAATGTGATTTTCAAGCCACTAGGTCCAGGACTCGAACCATAGCAGGCCACGTGGGAGTCTGACACCTTAACCATGAGACCTGCTGGTTCCCCACGAATAAAACTTTAAAATTAAAAAAAAAAAAAAAAAAGGAATAAAGTCCATGCTACATGGATGGACCTTGAAAACGTGTTAAATGAAAAGCCAGACACAAAAGGTCGTATATACTATGATTCCATTTATATTAAATGTGCAGAACAGCAAAGTCGTAACGGTAGAAAGTATAGAAAGTAGATTAGTGTTGCTAGAGGCGAAGGGTTACAGGGAATAGGGAAAGGCTGCTGATGGGTATAGGGTTTCTATTTATGGTGACAAAAATTAGACAGCAGTAAGGGTTGCACAACTTTATGAAAATATTAAAACAATCAACTGTATGCTTTTTACACATGCGTTTCATGGCATATGAATGACATCTTGATAAGTTCTTTTTGTTTTTTGTTTTTAAGAAAAGAGCTTATGGGTCAAACTTTATTCACCATAATTCCCCTGTTAACATTTTAAAAAAAGACAAGACAAGAAGAAAAAGACCTGGGGCCAGTGAGGTCCCAAGCTGGAACTCTAGAAAGATACTCAGAGCTCCAACTCTCAGAATACAGAACCCCAGAATCAATACTCCTAATATGAATAGGTTACTCCAGGTGATGGAGTGATGAATCTTCACACCAAGTATCCTCCAGACATCAGAGAAAAAACACCTTCCTGATTCTCCAAAGTCTGCAGGCCTGATAAAGAATAGTTAGTTAGAGGAATAGACCACTGGGTATAAAAATATGATAAGGGCCCTGAGACAATGGTACAGTGATAAAATTCAATACTCTGCAAGGCTGACCACATGAGGTTCTGGGTTGCCATCCAGAGACCTCCCTGAGTACGTCAGCCACGCTTGGGCTCATGGCCATGTCTGGCTGAGCTTTGGGGTGGAACACATCATCAAAATTCTGTTGGTGGTGGGGGGGAGAGAGGGAGAAACCAGCAGCTGATGTAATGGCTACATTTCTGGACTCCCAAGTGATCAACCGCAGTTCAAGTCCTGGACCCGGCAGCTAAAACTCACACTAGGCCCGTGTGCATGTGTGCCCAAGATCCCAAGAGGAGTACCATCTCTTTCTCTCTCATGGAAGGAATAAATGGATACATCTTTTTAAATAATTATTTTATTTAACTTTATTTATTTATTTTAATTTTACCAGAAAGGAACAGTGAGGGAACCAGCAGTTAGCGTAATGGCTATGTCGCTGGACTCCCACGTAGTCGACCGCGGTTCGTGTCCCGGACCCGGTGGCTTAAATCTCACGCCGGGCACGTGTGCGTGCGTGCCCAAGATCCCGAGAGGAGAATGGAGGAGAAGGGATTGCGGCGTGACCATCCCCCCTGGGGGGTGATTTCTCGCTTTCTGTCTCTATGTCTCTCTCTGTCTGTCTGGCGAGCGCACGCGCCCTACAGTGAAAATCTCTCCAAAAAAAAAAAAAAAAAAAAGGAAAAGTGAGAGAGGGAGAGGACAGCCTAATTAAAACAGCAAGAAAACAAACTGCCAGGTGGAACCTGAACTGCGGTCAGCCATGTGGGAGTCCAGAGCCCCCAACCACCATACCACCTGCCGGCCCTAAATCAATGTATTTTTTAACTAATGATAAAAGTAAAGAAAACAGGGCCCAGCAGATAGCATAGTGGTTACGTTGCTGGACTCTGATATGGCTGACAGAGGGTCAAGTCCCAGACCCCAAAGCCCGTGCCAGGCGCACGTGCATACATGCCCAAGATCCCAAAAGGAGAATGAAGAAGGTGGCATGGCCACCCCCCCAGGGGATGATTTCTCACTTTTCCACTCACTGTCTCTGCCTCTCTCTCTCTCTCTCTCTCTCTAGAGAGCGCACGTGCCCTAAGGCAAAAACTTCTCAAAAAAGAAAACATGGTAACCTCTTGTTTCCTATAACCTCATCAAGATAAACCATGAGGTATTCTATTAATATAAATGACAGGACTACAGTAACATTATTAAAAGTTTAAATGTTAATTACAATACTAACAACTCACAGGCCAGGAGGTGGTTAAGGCACCGGATCCTACATCCTGGACCCTCAGCTTAAAAATCACACTGAGTACATGTGCGTGAGTGCCCGAAAACCCAAGAGGAGACAGAAGGGACTTCAGTACAGCCATCCCCTCAGGGGGTGATTTCTCATTTTCTTTTCCTGTTTCTCTCTGGCAAGAGACAATCTGTAGCAGAATTTTAAAAATAAAAGTAAAATATAATATTGACAGTTCACTGAGTGCTGCTTCAGGAACAGTGACTCTTTACTTCCTCCATGAGGGCAGGACCAAGGCTACCTTATTTTAACATGAACAGCACACAGGAGCATAATACCTAGTTAATGACTGAATGAATCAGTCAGGCACTTCGCTAGGTATTTTAATTACTTTTCTCCAACACGCATATCTCATAGTGTGCACAAACAACACTGGTCAAAAAAGTCGGTAAAGGGTCAGTTGATCTAGCAGACAATTTAGAGAAAGCAGAAGTTACACAGAACAGCCCTGTGGGACCTGTGTCACTCAGACAACCTAGCTGCTAAGTTGGCCAGTAACAAAAACAAAACAAAATCTCCATAAATCTCAACCAGTAAGGAGTCATATAAGGTCAAGTATGACAAACTAGGTGAGCAATTCACCTTCTCAAACAGCTTCTGGGGGCGGTAATAGGCCTTGGTATTTTCTCCCCCATGGGAAGTTACTCTGTCATGTGTCTGTTAACCCATAAAACAGCAACTGCTATCCAGAATATTTAAGAATGGGCACACTGGGACCAGGAAATGGAATAATGGTTATGTCGCTGGACTCCTACATAGCTGACTGTAGTTTGAGTCCCAGACCCAGAGGCTTGAAACACATTGGGGGTGTGTGCATGCATGTCCAAAATCCCAAGAGGAGAATGGAGGAGAAGGGATTGCAGCATGGCCATGCCCCCTGGGGGGTGATTTCTCTCTCTCTGTCTCTCTGTCTCTCCTGGGAGCATATGAACCCTATAGCAAATCTCTCTCTTAAGAAAAAAAAAAAGAATGGACATGTGCAAAGGAGCCTTTAAAGGTACAGAAGTAAATGTCACAGGACTCATGTTAAGTGACCACCAAATGATACACACAATATATATAAATAAATAACTTACTGGGAATGAAAACAGAACAGCATTTGAGGATATCCTTCTGGCATTTAGTGTCCTAGCATTCGTTTTCAAGCATGGGCATAAGCATCTGAGTGTGATGCAAAGAACTCTGGGGAGGAGTTCAAAGTCCTAGGCTGATTTTTCCACTGAGCAATCGCAAGCAATCATTGAACATGCACTGTTCCCACTGTTTCCACAGGTAAAGTGAGAGTATAATCATCTTTGCCTCCGGCCACAGAAAGGGTAATTGGATTAGTAGTTGCTCATCAAACAAGTTAACTGAGAAAATGGCACAAGGAAACCATGCTTCATTTTCCCTTTTGCCTTCTATGTTATTTGGCTCCCTGTTAAACTACTAAATTAATCCCAACCTGAGGGCATTAGTTCCTGCACAGAAAGAAGAACAGTCTAGGCCTGGGTGCTACTGAAAAATGGCAGTTCAGTGGGGTGGGGGGCAAAGCTACAGAGAAGATAAGATTCCCTTTGATAAGGACAGAAGAGAACAAGGCTCCTGCTCTACTCGTTCTGCCTGTTTCCAATCAATGATCCTATCTCACTCCATTCCAAGACTGAAAAAAGCTACCTGACCCTGTGCCCTGCCCACTCGCCACCCCACCCAATTCCACACCTCTGAAATGGTCCTTAGCCTTTACACAACAGCAGAAGCAGGAGCAGGAACACCAAAAGTCACCCTTCCCCAACTTCTACCTTCCATCCTCCCTCAATTTGCTATACCTCAAGCAAGTCAGAAAGTTCCCAATTCCAATTCTGGCACTGCCACTGTGTGATTTTAGGGAAGTTTCTTAATGACTGAAGCCTCAAGGAAAGATACTAACGGGTTGCACAACTCTTAGGGATACTGATACTGAATGAGATAAAGTGTGTAAAGTGCAGAGACTGTGGTGCCTGGCACACAGCAAGCACCACATAAATGTGAGCCATTAGTATTTAAGTACAGCCCACTGGGAAAACACCCAAGCATGGGGCATTGGCAGCTGGCTTGCTGCAAATATACCTGCTGCTCAGAATTTGCTCATTCAGAAACTGATTCAGCAATGTGGTGAGATCTACAGTGACTCTCCTTAAAATGAAAGGTCTCACTGCTTACTGCAGATAATTTCTTTCCCTCTCTGTCTAATCAAAACAAGTACTATCCTTATTAATTTTTTGGAGAGATTTTTGCTTTAGGGCACACGCATTTACCAGAGAGAGAGGGACAGAAACAGAAAACGAGAAATCACTCTCCAGGGGTGATGGCCATACTGCAATCCCTTCTCCTCCATTCACTTCTTGGGATTTTGAGCAGGCATGCACATGTGCCCAGCATGAGTTTCAAGCCTCCAGGTCTGGGACTCGAACCGAGGTCAGTCACATGGGAGTCCAACAACGTAATCATTAGGCCATCTGCTGGTCCCAGTCAACTTTATAGTTGGTTCTTAGTAAAGAAACCATCTACTATTATTATCAATCTTTAAGAAACCCAACAGTACCTATTTCTTTCTCTCCCTCTTTCTTTCTTCCTCTATCTCACTCACAAACCTTTTCATTTTTTATTGTGTTTTTTTTTGTTTTTTTTTTTGTTTTTTTTTTTTGCACCAGAGGGCAAGAGCACTCACTGGAGAGAGGCAGAGAGAGGGAGAGAGAAAGAAATGAGAAAGCACCTGCCATGGAGAATGGTCATGCCGCAATCCCTTCTCCCCCATCTCTCTCATCTCTTTGGGATTTGAAGCATGCAAGCACAGATGCCTGGTGTATTTTTCAAACTGCCGGGCATAGAATTTGAACTACGTGGTCAGCCATGTGGGATCTGACTGCCTTAATAAGCCATGGAGCCAGCCCAAAGCTTTTTATTTCTATGTAGCATTTGTAAAATTATAACAAGTACTCAATGATCCCCATTGTTGAATTCATAGCAGTTAGTGGTAGTGAAAAGTATCCAGCATTCAACCTATGATTCTAGCAGCCAAAGGGAATGATAGTCTCCCTCAAAACATTTCTTTTTAGTTTTCAGAATCATTCCAGGAAGAACAGCAACACATGGGGTTTGGAGGCCTGGGAAGGGAAAGGCAAAGAATAGGGAAGGAACAAAGAGATTTAAGAGGCGAGAAATTCAACAGAGCACAATCAGGGATTCTAAAGGTTAAATCTCAAAGATACCAGAAAACACTCCTAAGGGCTCCACATCAAGGGCCTTTCAGTTCTGGAAACTGAATGAAAAGCATGTTAATTTGTCCCAACTGCCTGTATAGTCATTCCTCCAGATTTTCAAGAAGGCGTTCCTTGTGAATAAGGGCAAAAATCAGGTCCTTCCCCAAGTAATGGGAAGAGCTATGGGAAGTTTAGTTGCTCTCTTTACAACCAAATTCTACCCTGGCCAACAAACGATTATTTTATCCTGTCCACTAAGACACTAAAACTAACCTGAGTCGACAGTCCAAAATTAAATTCCTACTAATGACTTTTATTTGTTGGTTTCTGGTTTATTTGGTTTTGTTTCATTTCACTGAGTTCAGAGGAAGAGCTATAACCAGAGAAACCAAACAAGATGTGTGGCTCTCACTAGAGTTGGAACCCCTACCTCAAAAGGAATACAGAACCTGATTCCTTCATTCAGTCAGACGTGTGTGGAGCTGCATGTACTGTCTGGCACGGACCAGATGGTGTTAGGCCAGCACAGCTACGGAACTTGGGTAGTATTTTCATTCTCTGGGGAAGAGAAAGGAGAAGTAGAAAGTAAGGGAACTCTTCTTTGGAAAAATCCAGAGGCGGCCTAGCAAGTAGCAAAGTGGTTAAGGCATTGAACTCCCACACAGCTGATACAGTTTGAGTCTTGGACCTGGAAGTTGAAAATCATGCTAGGTGTGTGTGCACGTGTGCCCAAAATCCCTGGAGGAAAATGGAGAAGGGACTGCCACATGAACATCCTCTCTGAGGGGTGAGTTCCTACTTTCCATCTCACTGTCTCTCTTTCTCCATCTGGGGAGTGCACAGGCCCTATGGCAAAAACCTAAAAGGAAAAAAAGAAGAAGAAAAAAAAATCCAGAGGCACCTTCATCAAACTGTAAAGAAGTCTGGGCAATGTTTTAAGTCGATGTCTAATTTTCTTTGAAATTATTTATTTATTTCATTCCATTTGTTACTAAGTTTTACAGGGAGAGAGACAGAGAGAGAGAAAAGGAAAACGAGAAAGCAAGCTGCCAAGTGCAGGACTTGAACTGTGGTCGGCTATGTGGGAGTCCAAAGCCTTAATGACGCTACCGACCAGCCCTCTTGCCTAATTTTCAGTGTTTTACTTAAACTATGTCAACCAAACCAGCAACTGGTCTATTTTTCAAAATCCAAATGTAAGAAGGTTCTATTCTAATAGCAAACCCCTATTAGCAGAAAGCTCTACTGGGTTGTGAGAAAAGTCACGATGCATTTTTGCAAAGAACACAGGAAAATGCGTCATCACTTTTCTGACGACTCAATACTAAACTTCTTTCCCCAACACAAGTTCATAAAACTTTCCTTTTAGGAGTATATACTTTGTTTATCCATGTATGTGTTAATAGTTGCATGAAAACGCAATTATTTCTCAATCAAATGTTTTCGTAAAATGACTGAAGTCACAAGGCTGTATGCACAAACACAATGAGCACATTTGGTTAGAGCAAAGATCACTTTCTTCCACTCCAGTGTGTCCTACGTGTTCCATTACTTGACAGGTCAGAAACTCTCTTCCCATGTCTTATAACTACCAAGGGTGCTTCTGACACTGCCTCATGCACACTGCCTACAGCTTCTCTTCCATTTGTTGTCGTTGTTATTATTATTTTTAATTTGACCAGAGAGAGACAGAAAGGGAGAGAGAAAGGGAAAGTGAGAAAGCAAGCCGCCAGGTGCAGGACTTCAACTGTGGTCAGCCATGTGGGAATCCAGCACCTTTATCCACCTCACCACTTGCCGGCCCAAAAGAGAATGTTTCTATGTAGACATGATCCACAAATTCTTTTCTATTTAAGAATTACTTATTACTTATTCTTTTATAAAATTGTTTAAGAATTATTATTTTATATAACTTTATTTATTTTATTTATTTTAATTTGACAAGGGAGGGACAAAGTGAGAGATAGAGAAAGTAAGCTACCAGGTCTAGGACTCGAACTGTGATCAGCCATGCGGGAGTCCAGAGACCTTAATCACCACATCACCTGCCAGCCCCATTATTATTCATTTTTTTAAGAGAGATTTTTGCGATAGGGTGTGTCCAATCACCAAAGAGACAGAGAGACAGAAACAAGAAATCACCCCCTGGGGGAATGGCCATGCCGCAATTCTTTCTCTGCCATTCCTCTCTGATTTGGGGGAATACATGTACACGCACTCAATGAGTTTTAATCTCCCGGGTCCAGAGCTCAAACCGCTGTTACCTATATGGGAATCCAGCAACATAACCTTACGCCACTTGCTGGTTCCAATTTATTATTTTACTTTATTTATTTATTTATTTTTTTTTTTTTTTTTGAGAGGTTTTTGCTATAGGGCACATGCGCTCACCAGAAAGACAGAGACAGAGACAGAAAGCGAAAAATCACCCCCAAGGGCGATGATCATGCAGAAATCCCTTCTCCATTCTCCTCTCGGGATCTTGGGCACACACACGCACACATGCCTGGCCTGAGTTTAAGCCACTGGGTCCAGGACTCAAACCACAGTCAGCTACATGAGAGTCCAGCAACGTAGCTATTACACTATCTGCTGGTCCCTATTATTTTAGTTTTAATTTGCTATAAGGCACATGCACTCACCAGAGAGAGAGAAGGAGAAAGACAGTGAGAAAGCAAACTGCCAGGTCCAGGACTAGAACCATGATTAGCCATGTGGGAGTCTAAGAGCCTTAACCACCATGCTATCTGCCAGCCCCTCATAGACCACTTCATAGGCACTTTGAGCTCCATGATAAATCTCTCTGACCACACCCAACTTATGCAGTTCAACCCTTCATCTATATGTAAATAAAAAGCTTTCCAAGGCAAAGCTGAATTCTGAGGACAGACGGGAAACGCTACGTCATTCTCAAGACCCATATCATCCTCAAGGGACCTTTCCAAGTAGCTTCCAGATGGGAAATGCAACCTCCTTTTAAGTGGCACTGCAGACCCATATTCGGCTAGCTATGAAAACAGATGTAAATAAACTCTGGTAAAGGCTCTGAATCTTAGCAGGAAGAACTAAACTAGACAAACCAGGCCAGAAAGAAGACAAAAGAGCTACTATAGTTTGAACCACACACCATGGGCAATTTCTCAGCCCTTCTCTTGCTCCCTTCCCAACCACCATCTCTACCTAATTTTTCCCATTTTTCCCAGTTCTGAGCTTCCCAACTAAAATGTACTTTGCTATAGTTTGAAAATATTTCAAAAATTCATTTGTTGAGCCACTGTAATGAGATTAAAAGGGAGAAAGCTTGATCAAATTATGGTACTGAAAGGTAGAATCTTTGGGAAGAGATCAAGATTAAGGTCATCAAAGCAGGGTCCCAAAACTGACTCCTGGTAGGTTTAAAAAGAATAAGGTGGACAAGACATCCATGGGCACAGAAAGAACCCCTGTTCTCTCCTGATGTGACATCCTTCATGCATGGTCTCAGAACATCACCAATAGGAATATCCTTACCAGATGTGGCCCCTGGACCTCCAAACCATGAGCTAAAACAAACCTCTAATTTTAAAAATCACCCAGTTTCAGGTATTTTCTGTTATTAGCAACAAAAGGTACTGGTTCCGTAGGGAACCAGCAGTTAGCGTAATGGCTATGTCACTGGATTCCCACGTAGTTGACCGCGGTTCACGTCCCGGACCCGGTGGCTTAAAACTCACGCCGGGTGCGTGCGTGCCCAAGATCCCGAGAGGAGAATGGAGGAGAAGGGATTGCGGTGTGGCCATCCCCCCAGGGGACGATTTCTCACTTTCTGTCTCTCTGTCTCTCTCTGTCTTTCTGGCAAGCACACACACTCTATAGCAAAAACCTCTCCAAAAAAAAAACTCAGATGCTCCCTCTGGAGAAGGGAATAGTGTAACATGCTATTAAAGATTCAACCAACCAGGAACCAGCAGTTAGCGTAATGGCTATGTCGCTGGACTCCCATGTAGTCGACCGCGGTTTGTGTCCTGGACCCGGTGGCTTAAAACTCACGCCGGGCGCGTGTGCGTGCGTGCCCAAGATCCCGAGAGGAGAATGGAGGAGAAGGGATTGCGGCGTGACCATCCCCCCTGGGGGGTGATTTCTCGCTTTCTGTCTCTATGTCTCTCTCTGTCTGTTTGGCGAGCGCACACGCCCTACAGTAAAAATCTCTCAAAAAAAAAAAAAAAGATTCAACCAACCTAACTCTACCCATTCACTAACTTCATCCTGGACCTGGCGGCTTGCTTCCCTGCTTTCTCACTTTCTCTCTCTCCCTCTTGCTCTCTCCTTCTGGCAAGTACATGTGCCCTATAGCAAGTTAAATATAATAATAATAATAAATAATGATGATGATAATAAATAATTTTTGAGAGGTTTTTGCTAATAGGGTGCATGTGCTCGCCAGAAAGACAGAGACAGAGAGACAGAAAGTGAGAAATCA
>NW_006208456.1:1251468-1257249 GCF_000334495.1 Tupaia belangeri chinensis
CCTTCTCCTCCACTCTCCTCTTGGGATCTTGGGCACACACGCATATGCGCCCGGCGTGAGTTTAAGCCACCAGGTCTGGGATTTGAACTGCGGTCGGCTACGTGAGAGTTCGGCGACATAGCCATTATGCTATCTGCTGGTCCCAATAAATAAATAATTCTTAAAAAAAAAAAAAGAAAAAAGCTATTGGGCCTGCAGGTGGCATGGTAGTTAAATCACTAGACTTCCACATGGCCAACCATGGTCAAATTCCAGACCTGGCAGCTTGCTTTCTCATTTTCCCTTTTCTCTCTCTCTCTCTGTCACTCTGTCGTCAAATTAAAAATAATGGTAATGAATAAAATTAAATAAATAAATAATTCTTTTTAAAAAAAGTTTGTGGGACCAGCAGTTAGCATAACGGCTATGTCGCTGAACTCCCATGTAGTTGACCACGGTTCGAGTCCCGGACCCAGTGGCTTAAACTCACGCCAGGCATGTGTGCGTGCGTGCCCAAGATCCCAAGAGGAGAATGGAGGAGAAGGGATTGCGGCATGGCCATCTCCCGGGGGGGATTTCTCACCTTCTGTCTCTCTGTCTGTCTCTGTCTGTCTGGCGAGCACAGGCGCCCTATAGCAAAAGCCTCTCCAAAAAAAAAATCTGGGGCCAGCATTTAGCATGGCCTTGATTTAGGCCTTGATTCCCACATGGCCAATTGCGATTTGAGTCACAGACCTGGCAGCTTGCTTTCTAATTCTTTCTCTCTCTCTCTCTCTCTAGTGAGTGTGCACTGGCGCAAAAAAAAAAAAAACTGCAAAAAAAAAAAAAAAAAAAAAGATATATTTAAATAAATAATTCTTGAGGCCAGCAGGTGGTGTAGTGGTTAAGACATTCACACATGGCTGACCATGGTTTAGGTCCTGAAATTCATAACTTGCCTTCTTACTTTCCTTCTCTCTGTGTGTCTTTCTCTGGTCAAATTAAGATAGATAGATAGATAAATAAATAAATAAATAAATCATTTGAAAAAATTTCTTTTAAAAAAAGTTATTAACTTCTCTGGGCCTACCTCAGTTTTCTCACCTGTGAAGTAAGGAGGGTTGCTGTAAAATTTCATAGGGTTGCTGTGAAGATTAAGGAGATAATGCAAATCAAGCACAGTGGAGGCATAAGAAATGCTAAATAAGTGCTGATGGACATTATCACTATAGATGTCCTTGGTTTGTCCCTGAGTCAGTCATCAACATCACAGCATTTTAGCACATTATCCCAAGTAAAACCCTCCTTAGAGAAGGTTTCCAATAAATGCTTCATTTAAAAAAATAAGATTAACTTGGAGCCAGCAGATGGTATGGTGGTTAAGGGCTCTGGACTCCCACATGGCCAACCACGGTTCGAGTCCTGGAACAGGCAGCTTGTGTTCTCACTTTCTCTCCCTCTCTGGTCAAATTAACATAAATAAATAAATAAAGTTAAATAAAAATAAATAATTCTTAAAAAGTAAGTTTAACATCATTATAAATATTATTAAATAAATAAATCAATAAAGATAATTGGACAAAGATACTCAATACTCACCATTCCCTCCCTCAAAATAATTTATCTTATCAATTAAAAAGGAAATTTGTTACAAGACTGCATAATACATATATTAGACCTGCGTATTCAGTATTCTTCTAAAGAATGATGTGACATCATTCCAAGAATTATTACTACACCGGAGACTGACTAAAATGTTTTCACGGATTATGCTGAAGATGCAAGAAATGATATAGCTTTTTTTTTTAATTATTGCTTACATTTTTCCCTTTACTTCTGATGCAGCATATGCATGCACACCAGAAGGGAAAAAGAAGAGCACCCTCCACATGGTCTGGTCATGTTGCAATTTGCTTCCTCCAGTCCTCCACTGCTCCAGCCTAGTGGCTCTTGGGCACTCACATGCATGCCTATTGTGAGCCAAGCTGACTAGGCCGAGAATATGAACCACAGTCACCATGTGAGATCCAGTTTCTCTTGAGCCTGTATTACTCACTGTGCCATGGAGCGGGCCCAGTGACACAGCTTTATAAGTAGATCTCTGGTGTTTGAGGTAGAAACTGAAAGGGGCCTGATTTCTATTCTATTAATATAAGAAATTTAACAGTAGAACCCGGGTAAAGTGACAATATAATACATAATTCTTTAAAGTCAAAAACAACAGTAACCTCGGGGCTGGCAAGTGGCATGGTGATTAAAGGCGCTGGATTCCCACATGGCCAACTGTGGTTCAAGTCCCGGACCTGGTGGCTTGCTTTCTTACTTTCTCTCTCTCTCTTTCTCTCTGCCCTTCTCTGTTCAAATTGAAATAAACAAATGAATAAATAAATAAATAAAGTTAGATAAAATAATTCTTAAAAAAAAAATAAACCAGTAGTCTCTGGCATCATCTTGCTCTGAATTCCCATAATATCCTCTTTATAGCACTCTGACATTGTCCACTTTATTTCTATATATTTGTCTGCTCCTGGCCACTAAAATGTTCCCTCTCCCAAGGGCAAGCTCAGTGTCTTAGACTCACTTTGTATCTCCCTCAGTTGAGATACCAGAGCTGGCATTCCTTAAATATTTATTGAATTCACTGATTTCTCATTAATTCAGATATGGTTGACTATCTGTGTCCCCTCCAAAATTCATGAAGAAGTTTAATTAGCAATGTGATAGTATTAAGATCTAAGGCCAGGGAACCAGCAGTTAGCATAATGGCTATGTTGCTGGACTCCCACGTAGTTGACCATGGTTCATGTCCCGGACCCGGTGGCTTAAATCTCACGCCGGGCTCATGTGCGTGCGTACCCAAGATCCCGAGAGGAGAATGGAGGAGAAGGGATTGTGGCATGACCATCCCCCCTGGGGGGTGATTTCTCGCTTTCTGCCTCTATGTTTCTCTCTGTCTGTCTGGCGAGCGCACGCACCCTATAGTGAAAATCCCTCCAAAAAAATAAAAAGATCTAAGGCTGATCTCTTGCTATAGCTTCGCGAGTGGGAGTACCAGGCACCAGGCTCAGAGCAAGATGCCGTGGACGGTTTCAAAAAACTGGCAGACAAACCGGACATGGGGGAATTCACCAGCTTCAATAAGGCCAAGCTGAAGAAAATGGAGACACAGGAGAAGAACACCATGCCGACCAAAGAGACCACTGAGCAGGAGAAGGGGAATGAAATTTCCTAAGCGTCTGGAGGATTCCCTACCCTGTCATCTTCAAGCCTCCAGTTGTGATGTGGAGGACTCACTGGGAATTTCAAAGCTACTTTAATACTTTCGGGTGAGCAGAAGGACTTGGAGATCACACAGCAGAAGCAGAAAAAGGCAAATGAGGAGGAGGAGGAACCCAGTAGCATTGTGGCTTCATGAACAATCCTCTTGCCCTTCGCCTGTGTGCCTGGAGCCAGTCCCACCACACTCCCGTGTCCTCCTGCTGTGCTCACAGGTCCCAGCACCAAGGGCATGCCCTTTGCCCTGAGTCTGCAGCGGGTCCCTTTTCTACTTCCTTCCCCTCAGGTAGCCTCTCATCCCTCTGGCCACTCCTGGGGTGAGGAGGTTACCTCTTAACACTGTTTTCTATTCCTGTAGGGCTTAACCCAATGTATTAAAAGTAGCTTTGAAATTGAAAAAAAAAAAAAAAAAAAGAGGGGCAAAATGAACACAACTTCCTCCAAGGAAGCGTCCACCCTTTCCTGACTTCTCAAGTCACTCTATGTTTCTTCCCATCAGTCTTCCCAATTCTTCCTGCCTGGGATTTTTTGTAACTTTGTTTTCCTTCCCTTCTTTAGGTCTCCCTACTAGCGCTCTGATTTCTCATCACCAATCAATGTGCTCAGTACCTTTTAGCAGCACTTCCAACCTCAAATAGAACTAATTTCATGGGAACTCCTCCCAAAGCAGGCAAGACTTCCCAGTAAAGTTCCCTAGCCATCAGAAGTGTTTTCATCCTACAAAATCCCCAGGATAAACTCAAAGGTGGGGCAGCCAGAAGATGCATCCCCATGGAAAACTAAGGTCACTTTAAGAAACATGCTTCAGGGGCCTGTAGTTGGCTTGATGGTTAAGGCAGAGAACTTCCACGTAGCTGACCACAGTTCAAGTCCTGGACCAAGCGGCTTGAGAAACACACCAAGTACATGCCCAAAATCCTAAAAGGAGACTGGAATTGAAGTGATTGTGGAATAGCCATACCCTCTGGGGGATGATTTCTCACTTTCCCTCTCTCTGTCTCTCTCCGGTAAGTACACATGCCCTATGGCAAAAAGAAAGAAAAAACAAAGAAAGAAAGAAAATGCCTAAAAAAGGTCCACTATAGGGACCAGCTGTTGGCATAATGGCTATGTTGCTGGACTCCCATGTAGTCGACCACATTTTGAGTCTAGGACCCAGTGGCTTAAACATGCGCCAGGCGTGCCCAAGATCCCGAGAGGAGAATGGAGGAGAGGGGATTGTGGGATTGATTCAAGGAAATGAGAGAACAGTAAAAACAGGATCACACAAACTGGAGATAACTTAAACAGTTAAAGATAGGTTCCCTAAAAAGCTGACTCACAGTGGTTTTCATGGCTTATATGGGTCAAATCTGAAACAGCCTGTACTAAACAAAATAGCCTCCAGGTTAACTGCCAGGAGTCTGTTGTAAGAGTTGAAGGCCGAGGAAGTTCACAAGATGCTGAACAGAAACTGAAGGCACATAATAAGAGCTCGTTCATCTTTCTGTTTGTCTGAGTCATCCCCAATCTTCTATTTCCCACAATAAGCCCATACAATGCCGTCCCCTCTAAGACCAGCACTAAACAAAAGGGGCTTTTACTTAGTTCTTGAGTAAAAGGCAGAGGTAGGGGAGAGAGGCTCTGCTACTGATCCAATGATTGCTTATTATCTTGACAGGTAGCTCCTCAGCAGAACTGTTTCTCTGTTACCCTGTTTACATGGTACCTAAGAAACCCACAGTAAATATATTCATACTGACTAGACGTCACTAAAGGGCTAACCAGCCAAAATAAGTCCTTATTCTAAAATGGTCTCACTATTGTTTTGTTTTATTATTTTTTTTCTTTTTCTGCTCTGGTTATTTTAGGAAAATGAGAAAATTCAACAATTTAGAAGACCATGATCCTCTGGGCCCATGATACACTGACAAAAATGAAGTCCTGAGGGGGTTCGCTCATCCTCTCTGAAACAGCTGGATAGAGCTACTTTCCAGAAGCTATCCTATGCCAGGAAGCAGACGACAGGGCCAAGGAGACCAAGGGCCAGTGCAACTAGGACAAACCAGCACAGAAGTATGGCAGACCCGCACAGCAGTTCCATGGCAGAGAATTACCATATAGTAAGTACACATCCTCTGCTGCTTTCCATTCCTGAATCCTACCAGAGTAATGTCTTCTTTAGCCAATTGGGGGGAAAAAAAAAGCCAAGTCCCAGTATTTTGAGCCACACTATTTTGGGACTGTAAACAAGTGAGGCAGCCAAGCAACGTGATGGGTCTTCTTAAAGGAACAGTCTCGGTGACATGATGTCCACTAATGGTTTCCCTGAAGGGAGAACAGGAGACTTCGAGGGGTCCAGTTTTAGAGAAGGCCCAAGGGAGAGAGAGTCAAAGTGGGCTTGCCCAAGGTGGATACTTTTTTAAACTCTTATTGACTACACCTGGGTCACTGGGTTTCCTTATCAGCCTGTAGATTCAGCATGGGAGAACACTTAACTCTAACAATCTTTAGGCGTGAAAAGCCCCTTGTCTCTCCTACTATCCCAGGCAGGGATGAATCAGCAGG
>NW_006208456.1:1258265-1278765 GCF_000334495.1 Tupaia belangeri chinensis
AGCAGGAAGATCAAACAGGTACAACTTGACAGTGGCGGAATTTGAACCATGGCTGGCAATGTGGCATCTGGCTCTCTAAGCTCAGCAATTAACCACTGTACTGCATGGTCAAAGAATCATAGGAAGTTTTGTTTTTTTGTTTTTTTTCCAAGAATTATTTTATTGGGATCAGCAGTTAGTGTAATGGCTATGTCGCTGGACTCCCACGTAGTCGACCACGGTTCAAGTCCCGGACCCGGTGGCTTAAACTCACGCCGGGCACATGTGCATGCATGCCCAAGATCCCCAAGAGGAGAATGGAGAGGGAATTATGGCGTGGCCATCCCCCCTGGGGGGTAATTTCTCGCTTTCTGTCTCTCTGTCTCTCTCTGTCTGTCTGGCGAGCACACACGCCCTGTAGCAAAAAAAAAAAAACCTCTCCCCCCAAAAAAGAATTATTTTATTTAATTTTATTCATTGCCATTATTTTATTTTATTTTTAAGTTGACCAGAGAGACAGAGAGAGAAGGAAAGTGAGAAAGAAAGCTGTCAGATCCAGGACTCAAACCGTGGTCAGCCATGTGGGAGTCCAGCTACCTTAACCACTATGCCACCTGCTGGCTCCCAGTCATAGGGCGTTTACAAAGAGAAGAATGTGTGCTTGTGAAAAAGAGAAAAACTTGCCTGGAGTTGTGTTTTTCTTTTAAAGCTCCAGTGTTTTATCTTTTTTTATCCATCAGACCTCTTTACTGGTAAACATCTGATAAGATAAGATGTCTGACTTCCTCACAAGACTCAATAGCTAGGAAAACCCTATCCTCTTCTTCCACTAAGAACTCTACCTACTGGAAACTATTCTTCTAACCTTTGAGTTATTTGCTAAGGGTGTTGCCTCTGGCTTCAAAAGATTATAGATGACTGGGCTGCATGGGATCATTTATTTATTACAGGCTCTAAATAATGGATCTGTAAAGTCTTTGGTGTTCTTAGTACAGTTCCACTGAGGCCTAAAAAAATCAATAAATATTACCCAGAAAGTCTAACCATTTCACTGCAGAGGTTACGAAATATACCGAAAGAGAATACTAATTTCACCAGCTACACTACTTCTGAGGAACAAACAGAACCAAAAGAGGGAGGAAAAACTGGGGTTTGGCAAAATGTTTGGTCTCTGATATTTTCTACTTCGCTAAAATCCAAATCTATTAGGCTGAACCGTCATTGGTTAAATCAGGTCCTCCATCTCAGCACTCCTGACATTCTGAACCAGAGCATTCCTCCCTGGGTAGCTGGCCCATGCTCTGTGTGAGACACTGAAGAGCACCCCGTCTCCACCCCAGAGCCAGCAGCACATCCTCTCCATTCCTCAGCTTTGACAGTCAGAGAATGTCCCTGGGAAAGAAAGTCACTTCTATTGAGAATCACTGTGTTAAGGTAATACCAAAAGAGACTAGTTTGGTTCTTTTTATTGTATGAATCAGGTTTTTAAAGACTTCATTTAATAATTTAATAAAATTTTGGGGGCACACACGCCCAGTGTGATTTTCAAGCCACCAGGTCAGGACTCAAACCACTAGTAGGCCTTAGCCACTATCCCTCACCTGACGTTTTTAACTTTTTATTCAGTCAGGAGGAGAGAGAGGGAGAGAAGTACTCTCCACAGGGTCTGGTCACACCAATCACCTTCCTCCAGTCTTCCAGCCCATTCCCATTGAAATTTGGACACACACACACAAAGTGTTTCAGGCTAACTCGGCTGAGAATTTGAATTGCTGTCACCACATGAGATCTGGCTTCTCTTAAGCAGGATAAAACCGCTACACCCTACCCAGCCCTATTCCTGACGGTTTTACCTCCAAACTTTGTCTCAAATTCATCAATGTCTCCCCCTATCAATTATACTAATGTTAAGCCACCACTGACTCCACCTTCTGCAATAGCCTATGTGTTTTTCCTACTTTGTCTCTTATCCCCCTACAATCACAACAGTCTACACTTCACACTGAAGTCAAGAGTCAGTTCTTATCTGTTACCAAGTCATGTGACTTTCTAGCTTAAAGCAGTCTGCTGCTTCCCATTACACTTAAAAATAAATTTCCCAGGTGGGGACCAGCAGTTGGTGTAATGGCTATGTCGCTGGACTACCACGTAGTCGACCGCGGTTCGAGTCCCAGACCCAGTGGCTTAAACTGACATCGGGTGCCTATGCATGTGTGTCCAAGATCCCAAGAGGAGAATGAAGGAGAAGGGACTGGGGCGTGGCCATCCCTTCTAGGAGGGTGATTTCTCGCTTTCTGTATCTCTGTCTTTCTGGCAAGTGCACGCGCCCTATAGCAAAAGACTCTCCAAAAAGAATAATGATAAATTCATTAATTTAATTAATTTCCCAGGGCCAGAAGGTGGCGTGGTGGTTAAAGGTACTGGACTCCCCTGTGGTTCAAGGCCCAGACCTGAACTCTTGCTTTCTTTCTTTCCCTCTCACTCTCTCTGTGCCCCTCTCTGGAAATAAAAAAAATAAATAACAAACAAAGTTAAATAAAATAATTCTAATAAATAAATAAATAAATAAACTTCCCACTTGGGGCCAGCAGGTGGCATGATAGACTCCCACATAGCCGACTGTGGTTCAAGTCCCAGACCTGACTGCTTCCTTTCTCACTTTCCCTTTCTCTCTCTCTCTCTCTCTCTGGTCAAATTAAAAATAATAATAATAAAAAATAAAATAAAATAAAATAATTCTTAAAAATAGAATAAAATAAATTTCCCACTGATTCCAGGATCTGTAAGGTCTCACCCAGTCTCTCACCTGCTTTTCTCTATTCCCCTCCTTACCTCTCTGCCAGCTCACTGCAGCCACTGGCATTCTTCCTATATCTCAACCATGCCATCCCACCTTATTTTTCTCCCATTCCCTCCATCTGGAGGGCTCTTCTCCCTACAAGTATTAACTATCAGATCTCTGTCTATGTTACCTCTACAATAAGACCTTCACTGACCACCCTGTAAAAGTGGCTTCTAAGTCACCCTTCCCTAATGTTACTCAGTACAAAGGAACCATCTTTACATGTGCTTACTTGTATGAAATCTGTTTTCCCCACCTGAATGGTAAGCTCTATGAAGGCATGGACCACATCTTCTGGAACCTAGAAAGTTACCGGCTTGGTGTCATATACTCAATGTGGTGAATTAATGACTGTCTTTTTTTGGCTAGCAAGCCAAATAATTTTAAGAGCCACAAGTAACTTTCTACATGAGCAGGCTCTCAGGTGAGATGGTTAAGGCGATGGATCCCATGTGGCCAACTGCACAATTTGAGTGCTGCACCCAGCAGCTTGAAAATCATATTGAAAATATGCCAGGCACACACATGTACATGCATGCCCAAACTCCCGAGAGATTTTTACTCTCTTTCTCTCTGCCATATACTCTATAGCAAAGATCTATAAAAATTAAAAAAAAAAAAAAGAATAAAAACAAGGCAGTCTCACTTCAAAATTTACCACTGCAGTACAAACTCAACTGAGAAAGTAGTGATAAATGTTTATCTTTTTATTTATTTATTTTCAAAAAGGGAATTTATGGAGCCAATAGGTGGTATGGTGGCTAATAATAATCCATAATATGGAATGTTACATGGTCAACCAGGGCGTAAGTCCTGGACCTATTGGCTTAATTTCTCACTTTCTCTCTCTCTCTGTCTCTCTTTGGCCAAATTAAAAATAATAAATCAAATGCAATAATTATTTTTTAATAAAATTAATTACCCTTTTACGTTTTAGGTTTTCTATAAGAAATTGAACACTCAAAGCACAAGCAACATATTTTGGGGTAATGTAGGTCATAGAATCGGAGGAAACAATACACAATAGTTATAGCCTATAAAGTGCTAAAATAATTCCTACGTCCTAAATTTAAAATGATCAAAACCCACAAATGCCTAGAAACCTGAAAAGTAAAACAAGGTCTGGCTTAACTTACAGAATAGAATATTTATTGCTGTTAGAAAAGATGGGACCAGCAGATAGCGTAATGGTTACATCACTGGACTCCCACGTAGTTAACCACAGCTTGAGTCCTGGACCCTGCGGTTTAAAACTCACACCAGGCTTGTGTGCGTGCATGTCCAAAATCCCAAGAAGAGAATGGAGAAGGAACTGAGGCAAGGCCATCTCCCCTGGGGGACTGACATCTTGCTTTCTGTCTCTCTGGTGAGCGCACATGCCCTATAGCAAAAAATCTCTCTCTAAAAAAAAAAAAAGAAAGAAAGAAAGAAAAGAATTCTTCCTGGCCAACAGATGGCATAGCGGTGAAGGCACTAAACTCCTACATAGCCAACCACCTGACCTGTTGGTTTGAAACTCACGCTAGGCATATGTATGTGTGTGCCCCAAATCCCAGGAGAATGGAGAAGAGATTGTAGTATTGCCATAGCCCCAGAAGGGTAATTTTCACTTTCCCCTCTCACTGTTTCTAAGTCTCTCCATTGAACACACGTGTCCTATTGCAAAAACCTAAAACCTCAATGCTAACATTTCAGCAATGAAAAATAATAATGCTACCTTTATATACAGCTAAGTTTCTTTAAAAAAAAAAAGTTTGGGAACAGCAGATGGCGTAATGGCTACTGGACTCCCATGTAGTTGACTGCAAGTTCAAGTCCCAAGTTCGGTGGCTTAAACTCATGCCAGGTGTGTATGCATGGGTACTTAAGATTCTGAGAGGAGGGAACCAGCAGTTAGCATAATGGCTATATCCCTGGACTCCCCCGTCGTCGACCGCGGTTCACATCCCGGACCCGGTGGCTTAGAACTCATGCCGGGCGCGTGTGCGTGCATGCCCAGGATCCCATGAGGAGAAAGGAGGAGAAGGGATTGCGGCATGAACATCCTCCCTGGGGGGTGATTTCTCGCTTTCTGTCTCTATGTCTCTCTCCGTCTGTCTGGCGAGCGCACGCGCCCTATAGCAAAAACCTCTCAAAAAAAAAATCCTTAGAAGAGAAGAGATTGCGGTGTGGCCATCTCCCCTGGGCGTGATTTCTTGCTTTCTGTCTCTCTGTCTCTGTCTGACAAGCGCATGCGCCCTATAGCAAAAACCTCTCCAAAAAAAGAAATCATTATTTTTAATTTTTATTTATTACTCTTCAACTTGACCAGAGAGAGGGGGGGAAGCCAGCCACCAGGTCTGGAACTTGAACTGCAGTCAGCCGTGTGGGAGTCTAGCACCTTAACCACCATACCACCTGCCTGCCCCACAGAGCTAAATTTCATCTTGCCCTCACGGCAGCCATGAGGAATTAGTGAGCTGGTGCTACTGACCGTATGAAGTTGAATAGAAAGATTAAATGACTTGGTCAGAGATAGCAGGAATATAATAACTAACCACAAGGATTTTAGAACCAGATGCCCATGTTCATATTCTTTGCCACTTAATGTAACGTGATCTTGTCAAATTACTTAGCTCCCTGTGCTTCAGCTTCCTCATCTATAAAGCACAACCTACTCCATAGTGTATGGTAGACTTTGCTCCTCTCACCCCTAAACAATGTCCTGGAACCTGTGAACACGTCCCTTCATGTGGAAAGGGAGACTTCACAGATATGATTGGATTAAGGACCTTGGAAAGAGAAGACTACACTGAATTATCTGGGTAGGTCTGATGTAATCACAGAATCACTATAAGAGGGAAGCAGGATGGCCACAGGCATAGAAGGTAGTATGACAATGGAAGGAGAAAGAGAAAAAGAGATTGGAAGATACTACTAATATATTGCTGGCTTTTAGTATTCTAACTGGACCACTCTGAGATGTATTTCAGGTTGGGTAAATTCTTCTGTCTCTCTCTATATATCTTTCTGGTGAGTGCACGCACCCTATAGCAAAAACCTCTCCAAAAACAACAAAAAAAATTATTTTATTTAACTTTATTTATTTTAATTTGACCAGAGACAGACAGAGAGATAGAGAAAGTGAGAAAGCAAGATACCAGGTCCGGGACTGGAACCACGGTCAGTCATGTGGGAGTTCCTTTAACCACCATGCCATCTGCCAGCCCCCATCTTTTGTTTTCTTTATAAAAGGTTTTTGCTATAGGGTATGTGTGCTTGCCAGAGAGACAGAAAGAGACAGAGAGACAGAAAGCAAGAAATCACCCTCCAGGGGGATGACTATGCCACAATTTCTTCTCCATTCTCTTCTCGGGATCTTGGGTATGTACACACATGCTCCTTGTGTAAATTTTAAGCCACCAGGTCCAAGATTCAAACCATAGTTGACTTCATGGAAGTCCAGCTACATAGCCATTATGCCATCTGCTGGCCCCTATTATTATTATTTTAAAATTTGCTGTAGGACACATGTGCTCACCAAAGAGAAAGAAAGTGAGAAAGGAAGCCACAAAGTCCAGGACACAAACCACAGTCAGTTATGCAGGAGTCCAGCACTTTAATCACCATGCCATCTGCTGGCCCCAAATTTATGTTGTTTTAAGCCACTAAATTTGTGGACATTTGTTACAGAATCAGTAAGAAATTAATACACAAGGTTATCATCAGGACTAAATGAGCTCATATGTGTAAGGTGCTAAGAATAGTTCCCAGCACCATAGTAAAAGTTATTTAAATTTCGGGAACCAGCAGTTAGTGTAATGGCTATGTCGCTGGACTCCCATGAAGTCAACCGCGGTTTGCGTCCCGGACCTGGTGGCTTAAAACTCACACCGGGCGTGTGTGTGTGCGTGCCCAAGATCCCGAGAGGAGAATGGAGGAGAAGGGATTGCGGCATGACCATCCCCTCTGGGGGGTGATTTCTCGCTTTCTGTCTCTATGTCTCTCTCTGTCTGTCTGGTGAGCTCACATGCCCTATAGCGAAAATCTCTCAAAAAAACAAAACAAAACAAAACAAAAAAAACAAAGCCTCACTTTGAAGTGAGGTATTATTAAAAAAAAAAAATTTAAATTTTAGCTAGACAAGACAAAAACCCAGGGAACACACAAAGAACTACTTTAGAGCTTAGAGAAATGAAGCAATTAGATAATAAATAATAAATGTGGATTTTTTTTTTTTTTTTTGGCTGGAGGATGTATGTTCTTGCCAGAGAGAATGAGAAGTGAGAAAGCAAGCCTGTCATTAGGGGTGATCATGTCACAATGTCTTCTCCTCCATTCCTCCCTTCTTTCAGGATTGTGGGTGTGCTCCCAAGAGCCTGGTATGATTTATCTGGGTCCCAAATAAATACTTTCAGGCCATCTGGCCATATGGGATCCACCTGCCTTAATCACCACACTACCAGCTGGCCTGAAAATATGTATCTAAATTTTAAAATCACATACCATTTAACAAAAGGTTTCTTTTAAATAGATGTACAGGATAGGGCCAGCCGTTGGCATGGTTGCTGGGGCAGCTGGATGGCCACTGTGTAGTTCAAGTCAAATATGATAGACACAATGGCTTCAAAAGTATGTGTAGGCACATGTGTGTCCACCCAAAATCCTAAGAGGAGAATGAAGAAGGGATTGTGGCATGGTCATCTCCCCTAGGGGGAATTTCTCATTCTCTCTCTTCTCTCTCTGATGAGCACACTCTCTATAGCAAAACTAAAAATAATTAATTAAGTTTTTAAAAATACATTTTGAACCAGCAGGTGGTGTGGTGGTTGGGGCACTGGACTTCCACATGGCTGACCATGGTTTGAGTCCTGCACCTGGCAGTCTGCTTTCTCACTTTCCTTCTTTCTCCCTGTTTCTCTTTGGTGAGCGCATGTACCCTATGGTAAATTTAAAAATAATAATACCAATACATGAAATTAAATAATTCTTTTTTAAAAAGATGTACAGAATAGTCAACATATCCTATTTATAATATCTCAATATCTATTAAAAGTCTAAAATTACAGAAAACTCATTCAATGAAATCCTAGTCACCCTTTAAATAATGAAGTAAACCTCGATGTGCTGATAAGGAAAGTTCTTTAAGACACAGCTTTTAGTAAGAAAAATGTCAAGTGTAGAACAGTGTGCTAGGTTTAATTTTTGTTTAAAAACAAAAAGGAGGGGCTGGCAGGTGGCATGGTGGTTAAGGGTGCTGGACTCCCACATAGCTGACCATGGTTTGAGTCCACCATCTGGTGGCTTGCATTCTCACTTTCTCCCTCCCTCACTCTGCCCTCCTCCAGTCAAATTTTAAAAATAAACTAATAAAAATAATTAATAAATAAAGTTAAATAATTCTAAAAAAAAAAAGGATGTATACATATATCCATAAGTATACATGAAAAAATTCTAGAAGAGTATGAAGTTAACTGTTGTTTTCTGTGTGTGTGTGTGTGTGTGTGTGTGTGTGTTTAGAGGTTTTTGCTGTAGGGCACGTGCACTCACCAGAAAGGCAGAGAAAGATAAGACAGAAAGCAAGAAATCACCCCCTAGGGGGGATGGCCACGCCGCAATCCCTTCTCCTCCATTCTCCTCTCAGGATCTTGGGCATGCATGCACGCACTCATGCCTGGAGTGAGTTTAAGCCACTGGGTCTGGGACTCAAATCTTGGTCGACTACATGGTAGTCCAGCAACATGGCAATTACACCATCTGCTGGTCCCTCTGTCGTTTTTTTGTTTTAATATATATTTTAAAAAATCTTTATGTAGGGGCTAGGAGTTGGCATGGTGGTTAGAGGCACTGGATTCCCACATGGCCGGCCATGGTATGAGTCCCGTACCTGGTGGCTTGTTTTCTCTCTTTCTGGCGAAATTAAGAACTGATAATAATAACAAATGGAATTTTTAAAAATAAATAAATATTGGAACCAGCAGATGGCATAATGGCTATGTATCTGGACTCTCGTGTAGTCGCCCACTGTTCGAGACCCAGACTCAGTGGCTTAAACTCACTCCAGGCACATGTGTATGCATGCCCAAGATCCCTAGAGGAGAATGGAGAATGGATTACGGCGTGGTCATCTCATCTGGGGGGTGATTTCTTGTTTTCTGTCTCTCTGGCAAGTGCATGTGCCCTATAGCAAAAACCTTTCCAAAAAAATAAATAAATTAAATTTTTAAAAAATAAATAAATATTGGGAACCAGCAGTTAGCGTAATGGCTATGTCGCTGGACTCCCACGTAGTCAACCGCGGTTTGCGTCCCGGACCCGGTGGCTTAAAACTCACGCCGGGCTCATGTGCGTGCGTGCCCAAGATCCCAAGAGGAGAATGAAGAAGGGATTGCAGCGTGACCATCCCCTCTGGGGGATGATTTCTCGCTTTCTGTCTCTATGTCTCTGTCTGTCTGTCTGTCTGACGGGCGCACGCACCCTATAGTGAAAACCTCTCCAAAAAATAAATAAATAATTTAAAGATTATTTATTTAACTTTTATTTATCTAATCACTAATTTTTTAATTTGACCAGAGAAAGGCAGAGAGAGGGAAAGTGAGAAAGCAAGCCACTGGGTCCAGGACTCAAACGGTGGTCAGCCACGTGGGAGTATCCAGTGCCTTAACCACCATGACACCAGCTGGCCATTTTTTTTTTCCTAAAAGAATTATTTAACATACATTTCATTTACTTATTTATTTTAATTTGACCAGAGAGGAATGGAATGCGAGACAGAGAAATAAAAAGTGAGAAAGCAAGCTGCCAAGTCCAGGACTCGAACCGCAGTGAGGTATGTGGGAATCCAGCATCCTCTTTCTTTTTTAAAATAATTATTTATTTCCATTTGTTATTATAATTTTTTAAATTTGACCAGCGAGAAACAGAGAAAGGAAAAGCACGCCACCAGGTCCGGGATTCAAACCGCAGGTGGCCATTTGGAAATCCAGCATCCCTAACCTCCACACCACCTGCTGGCCCCAAGGGCATGAGTTAACTGTTATGGTGATTATTTGAAGAAAGGAGACCAAGATTATGGATTAAGACGGAAACACTTTTCATTGTATACCCTTCCAGATTTGATTTATTTTTTTAGTTTTGTCATAGGGCACCTATAGGAGACACAGAGAGAAGGAAAGTAAGAAATCACCCCCCAGGGAAATGGTCATGCCACATTTCCTTGTCTTCCACTCTCTCAGGACTGTGGGCATGCATGCACATGTACCTGGTCCATTGACTTAACCAGCAAGCCAGCTCGGTGGCCCTTATTTTATACCAGCAATATGTGTAATATCCATTTAAAAAAAAAGATGACATTGCCAATCAATCAGGTATTTATATACTAACAATGTACTTATCATTGCATATGGTATAGGGCAAAAAACAGCTTAATTTGTAATCTAGATGCATAGTAGACAATCATCTCTCTAATTGTTTTGGACAGTCACCTATCAGAAAGCTGACACAGTTTATTTTCTTTAAGCATTTTTCTACTTAGGTCTCTATGAGAACAAATCTCCAACAAAAAGAATGAACTCCACATCTAATTCATCACTTCCAATCAATGCTGTTTACAAGTCATAAACAATATTATTTCCTGGGATGAATTTAATGCTTATTATTGCAGGAAAAGCACGAGGAATCTTTACAAATAACCTAGTTATGTACTCATTACATACTATAAGAAAAAAGATGAAGGACCACTATCACCTCTGAGTGTAGGATTTGTCTTCCTCATTATATAGACTTCATCATTTTCTCCTAATTCTCAACTAGGGAACATGTATCAATGTCACAAAAAGAAAAAAAAATATATATATATATATACACACATATATATAATTATATATGTATTCAACTCCCCATAAAAATGTTCTTTTTAAATAATATTCATGAGAAGGATCACTGGTTCAATCCCAGATCTTCCTCTCACCTTACAAAAGTGAAAACAATCCGAACTATGACTTTCCAAAGCTGACAATAAATAGAATTGATAACAAAACCAACAAGACTCACCCAAATTCATGTTCCATTTATAAAATATTTAGTCCACAATGTCACCCAATTAGAGCATAATCCATAATGAAGACATTATTGCTGACAAGGGAGGCAGAATGGATCTGGGTCACTCTCCCATAACTGTTAGTTCCTCTCAAACCAATAAAGAAAAGTCTGTGTTAGCAAAGTATTCAGCTGACAATGGAAGTACATAGGAATCATGATGTAATTCATGTCCATAAGCTTATTCATGGAGGAGAAAAAGCAGAGATCAAAAATATTTAGTGGGTAACTGGGGAGTTGCTCAAATGGTAATTTATAACACATAGGCACTCCTCCTTTCTGGAGGCTGGAGTCATCACCACCAGAGGTACTGAGTCAATGGACCACAGACCCTCCGGTGGTACTGATAATGGTGACAGGCTGGTATGGACACTATGTGACAGGCCCTGCGATAAGTCCCTTCTATCTCTATCTCTCCACAATCCAATGAAGTAGATGTGAAACTGATGCACAGAGCTTTAATACCGTGCCTGTGATTACACAGCCAGTGAGTGGTAAACTAAGTATGAATTCACTAAATGTATTAATTCAAGCAGTCTCCATTTGAAAGTCCACTCAAAAACACAAGTACTGTTTTACCTCTTCACCAGTCACTCCTGATTCCCAGGCACTACCCTCTCCCCAGTTCAGAATTGAACCAAATATCCTCTAGTCATTCTGTACTACCAGATGCCCTCACTAGTTTTTACCTATAAGAAATCTACACGTGAAAATAAGACCAGCAGGGGGCGTGGAGGTTAAGGCAGCTGGATCCCACATCTGACTTTGCAGTTCCCAGTGGCTTGAAAAAACACACCAAGTACATGTGCACGCATGCCCAAAATCCCATAAGGAGAATGGAGACAGAATTACAAAGTGGCCATACAACCTAAGGATGATTTTTCACTTTCCATCTCTTTCTCTCTCCATCTCTGCGGCAAGTGAACACAACCTATAGCAAAACTTTAAAAAAGAAAAAAACGGAGAGAAAACTATCCTCATCAAAAGACTTTATTTATTTATTTATTTTTAGGTTTGCCATGGAGTACGTGCACTCACCAGAGAGAGACAAAGAGATGAAAAACGAGAAGTCACCCCTCAGGGGGACAGCCACAAAGCAATCATTTCTCCTCCGTTCTCCTTGGGATTTTGGACACACGCACACATGTACCAAGTTGCTTTTTGAACCACCAGATCTAGGACTAGAACCGCAGACATGTGGGAATCCAGTGCCACACACCTGCTGGCTCCCAAAAAAGACTTTTTTTAAGGTTCTTACCATTAGGTATGTATGCTCGCCAGACAGAGAGAGACAGAGAGACAGAAAGTGAGAAATCACCCCCCAGGGGGGATGGTCACGCCGCAATCCTTGTCTTCCACTCTCTCAGGACTGTGGGCATGCATGCACATGTACCTGGTCCATTGACTTAACCAGCAAGCCAGCTCGGTGGCCCTTATTTTATACCAGCAATATGTGTAATATCCATTTAAAAAAAAAGATGACATTGCCAATCAATCAGGTATTTATATACTAACAATGTACTTATCATTGCATATGGTATAGGGCAAAAAACAGCTTAATTTGTAATCTAGATGCATAGTAGACAATCATCTCTCTAATTGTTTTGGACAGTCACCTATCAGAAAGCTGACACAGTTTATTTTCTTTAAGCATTTTTCTACTTAGGTCTCTATGAGAACAAATCTCCAACAAAAAGAATGAACTCCACATCTAATTCATCACTTCCAATCAATGCTGTTTACAAGTCATAAACAATATTATTTCCTGGGATGAATTTAATGCTTATTATTGCAGGAAAAGCACGAGGAATCTTTACAAATAACCTAGTTATGTACTCATTACATACTATAAGAAAAAAGATGAAGGACCACTATCACCTCTGAGTGTAGGATTTGTCTTCCTCATTATATAGACTTCATCATTTTCTCCTAATTCTCAACTAGGGAACATGTATCAATGTCACAAAAAGAAAAAAAAATATATATATATATATACACAC
Organism: Tupaia belangeri chinensis; assembly: GCF_000334495.1. Taxonomy (NCBI): domain Eukaryota; kingdom Metazoa; phylum Chordata; class Mammalia; order Scandentia; family Tupaiidae; genus Tupaia; species Tupaia belangeri. The sequence goes on from NW_006208456.1 coordinate 1,271,163, forward strand.
ATATATATAATTATATATGTATTCAACTCCCCATAAAAATGTTCTTTTTAAATAATATTCATGAGAAGGATCACTGGTTCAATCCCAGATCTTCCTCTCACCTTACAAAAGTGAAAACAATCCGAACTATGACTTTCCAAAGCTGACAATAAATAGAATTGATAACAAAACCAACAAGACTCACCCAAATTCATGTTCCATTTATAAAATATTTAGTCCACAATGTCACCCAATTAGAGCATAATCCATAATGAAGACATTATTGCTGACAAGGGAGGCAGAATGGATCTGGGTCACTCTCCCATAACTGTTAGTTCCTCTCAAACCAATAAAGAAAAGTCTGTGTTAGCAAAGTATTCAGCTGACAATGGAAGTACATAGGAATCATGATGTAATTCATGTCCATAAGCTTATTCATGGAGGAGAAAAAGCAGAGATCAAAAATATTTAGTGGGTAACTGGGGAGTTGCTCAAATGGTAATTTATAACACATAGGCACTCCTCCTTTCTGGAGGCTGGAGTCATCACCACCAGAGGTACTGAGTCAATGGACCACAGACCCTCCGGTGGTACTGATAATGGTGACAGGCTGGTATGGACACTATGTGACAGGCCCTGCGATAAGTCCCTTCTATCTCTATCTCTCCACAATCCAATGAAGTAGATGTGAAACTGATGCACAGAGCTTTAATACCGTGCCTGTGATTACACAGCCAGTGAGTGGTAAACTAAGTATGAATTCACTAAATGTATTAATTCAAGCAGTCTCCATTTGAAAGTCCACTCAAAAACACAAGTACTGTTTTACCTCTTCACCAGTCACTCCTGATTCCCAGGCACTACCCTCTCCCCAGTTCAGAATTGAACCAAATATCCTCTAGTCATTCTGTACTACCAGATGCCCTCACTAGTTTTTACCTATAAGAAATCTACACGTGAAAATAAGACCAGCAGGGGGCGTGGAGGTTAAGGCAGCTGGATCCCACATCTGACTTTGCAGTTCCCAGTGGCTTGAAAAAACACACCAAGTACATGTGCACGCATGCCCAAAATCCCATAAGGAGAATGGAGACAGAATTACAAAGTGGCCATACAACCTAAGGATGATTTTTCACTTTCCATCTCTTTCTCTCTCCATCTCTGCGGCAAGTGAACACAACCTATAGCAAAACTTTAAAAAAGAAAAAAACGGAGAGAAAACTATCCTCATCAAAAGACTTTATTTATTTATTTATTTTTAGGTTTGCCATGGAGTACGTGCACTCACCAGAGAGAGACAAAGAGATGAAAAACGAGAAGTCACCCCTCAGGGGGACAGCCACAAAGCAATCATTTCTCCTCCGTTCTCCTTGGGATTTTGGACACACGCACACATGTACCAAGTTGCTTTTTGAACCACCAGATCTAGGACTAGAACCGCAGACATGTGGGAATCCAGTGCCACACACCTGCTGGCTCCCAAAAAAGACTTTTTTTAAGGTTCTTACCATTAGGTATGTATGCTTGCCAGAGAGACAGTGAGGGGGAAAGTGAGAACTCGTCCTCCCCAAGGGTGGATGGCTACGCTGCAATCCCTTCTCCCCCATTCTCTTTCTAGGATTTTCAACTCACAATGCCCAGCATGAGTTTCAAGCGGCTGGGTCTAGGACTCAGATCATAGTCGATCACGTAGGAGTCCAGCACGTTAACCACCATATCACCTGCTGGCCCCAAAAGATTCTTTTGAAAGACGTACCTCTCTAAATCAAGATAGCAGGTTTATGCCTTATTGCCTGGTACTCCCATGAGAAACACTGTTGTTGGTATTTCTCTCCCTGAATATGCAATCCCTCATCACTGACATTTATTTACTCAGAACTTTTTCAAGGGCCCTCATTCAGAAAACTCTTTTAAATCTGTTACTAATAATACTAACAAGAGCTACTATATACTGAGTAGCTACTATGCAACAGGCTATACTAGCACTGTCTCACTTCAGCCTCCCAACATCCCAATGAAGTAGGCACAGTCCCCATTTTATAGATGAGAAAACAAAGGCTCAAAGAGGTAAAGTAGCTCAGTCCAAAGTCACAAAGCTGGTAACTAAACCTGACTCCATGTAACTTAAGCCTCCAGAGGTCTTGCCTTTTAATGATTAAAATGTGAGCTCCTCCTGGACTTTCTTTTTGAGAGCCACCTTCGAACACCAGATCTGCTCCACTACTATTTGAATCCAACGACACCCAAGCACTTACCTGAATTTCTTCATTTTCATCTACTAGGAGGAAGCTCACAACCTTCTCAGTCATCTTCTTCCTCTTGGTCTCCTCATCCATCTCTTCTGCCTCCAGTGATTCCTGGACTTTGCTGACATGGTACACGGTAATGGGGTGTCTCCTCTTGTTACCCCCCGAATGAGTCCTCTTCTGGCACTCCAGGCACAAGTTGATTTTGCAGGTCTGGCACCGCACAGCGGCCCTCTGCCTAACACCTGGTGAATGCCCATTGGGACCCTTGCAGGGGTCACAGTACGGAACGTGACCAGGTTTGAGTCTTATCCGCTCATGGTTTCGCAGACGCTCTTGCCGGTGGAGCTCCTCCTCACAGCGGAGACACTGCAGACTGCAGCACTCATCGCACTCAAAGACAGCCTCATCGGTTCCGCTGCAGGCGTAACTTTCCTGGCACATCAGCCCTGGATTCAGGCCCTTCTCTGCTAGGGAAGTCTGGGCACTCATACTCAGACTGGAAAGGAAATACACCTACCATAGAACAGTCACAGAGCTGTCCCCAGGCAAGAAGTCAGAGTGAGTGGGAAGACTGCACAGGACTTGCACGAGGTCCTGAACACTTCAAAAAAGAGAACGTTCAGTGTCACTATTATAATTCTTCACACACTCACAAAGAGCATTTAATGTTCTGGCTCTGAAACTCCAGTATCAGCAGCAATGTTGATTAGGTGTGATGGTTTCATCCTCCATAAAGTGCAGGCAAGTATGTGGTCAAAATTAATGTGAAAAAGTCTTTTATGGCTATCTAAGAGAGGCTGGATGGATTCAGTGAGGTGGGCACATCGGTTGGGCCTTACCACAGTTTTAGTGATGAAAGAGAATGTTCAGGAGCTTTTCAATATAATTCAACCTCAAGTCAATACCTTAGGGGGTACCTAGAATAGAGGAAGGAAAAAGATTTCACTCACTTAAAAAACAGAAGTACACTTAAAAAAAAAAAAAGATTGTGATCACATACTAGACTAACAGTGCTAAGAAATCTCATTTTTGCTTATAAAACTTACACTGCTTCTTTTGATTCTAGACATTTCTTCTGAAAATCATACCTCAGGGGCCAGCAGATGGCGTAGTGGTTCGTTGCTGGACTCCCACATGACTGACCACAGTTCAAATCCTGGACTTGGCGGCTTGAAAATCATATTAGGTGCATGTATGCCTAACACCCCAGTAGGAAAATGGAGAAGAGACTACAGAGTGGCCATCCCCCTGGGGGGCAGTGGCCATCCCCTCTGGGGTAGTGATTTCTCACGTACCTGGCAAGTACACACAACCTATAGCAAAAACCTCTCAAAAAAAAAAAAAGAATTTTCCTTTTGAAAACAAACACCATCTCTAGGCCCAAGGTTTAAGACTGCTGCTTTTTATCCCTGAAATACTTTTGATTTAGCTATAAAATTTAGAATCAAAATCTCTACGTAAACAGTCCCTGAAAGGATGGCCCTCTTCACCCCGTCTGCACCCCACAATTGGGAGAGATGGAGAAAGAGGCCTGTAAAAAGCTGGAGAAAAAATATTAATAATAAACTTGAGCTCCTTCCAAGGCCTGGCCGGATCCAGTTTCTCTTGTAACTGGACTGTCTCAACTCTAGACAGATGTCTATTAAGGATGCTAAACCTGGAAACAATAGTCACAATTTCATGTTTAGAAACAATCAAAAACAATTACTGTACTTCCTTCTGTTCTTTCTTTCTCTAACTGCAAAAAACAGAGCAACAGGAGACAGAATTCCTGCACTATGACCCACCGCAAAAACAGGCCTGCAGTAAGTCAAAACAATAATTTTCTTTGTCACTCAAAAACTAACTTAAAAATAACTTTTTAAGAAAAAAGAAGAAAATACAATGGGGGCAAAAAAGGGGCTTTTGTCACTTCTACAATTATACTCCTAACTCATAACCTTGACCCCACATGCCAACACCCCAACAAAGTGTAAAGCTCCCCTCTCAGATATACACTCCTTCCACACAGGCATCATTTATGAATCTTATTTTCAGACAAACAAGGAAAGAGAAGAGAGTGACTGCGGGGCCTTATTTACACTTTAACCTCACACATGCCCAGCCAAAACAAAAACAAAAATCAAAACTTGTCACAATTAGAAAAAAAATGTAAAATTAACCTTCAAAAGGAGACCTCACCACCTCCACCCCCCGCCAGGCCAAGCAAACGATCTGCCCACTCGGACCCCCACCTCGACGCCTCCTTCCAGCCGGCGGTTCTGCACCCTTCCCTTCCTCCCTCCCTCCCGGAAAACACCACCTCAACCCGAAGGACAGCAGCGGAGCCTAAGAACAAAGAAGGCCCCCCAAAATCACCCCGACGCTGGCAAAGCCCGCAGCCGAATCCATTGTTTATACCACCCCACCCCCACCCTAGCCGCACCCGCCCCCCCTTCCTCCCGGGACGCTGTGGGGGCGGGGGCTGTTCTTAGGGCACCGGTGGATCCATCCTCATCTCCGTCTCCACCTCCCCTCCTCCTTCGTTGCCTCCCGGGCTTCCTCCTCTCCTGTTGTCAGTTGGGATCAGCTGATCGGAGTGAACTTCTCCCAGCTCAGACTAACAGGAAGGCGTGAGCGGTGCAGCCCAGGGAGGGAGGAGCGGGAGGGGTGGAGTTTAACGCCGGCGTGGGCGGGGAAAGGGTGCGCACTGCCTCCTGGGACATGTAGTTCTCACCTGCACGTCCTGGCCTCACATCCCGGAAGTGAAGACACTGAATGACTACAACTCCCAGTTCCAAAGAGGATACTCTTCCCAGGAGGCGGTGGAGACCCGCCACCGAGCATTTCGGGACTTGGAGTTTTCGCTAAGACTGGTTTCAGCCTGTTGTTTTGGGTAGGGGGCCTGGAAAGGAATGGCGCTAAATTGGAGAACTAATGTAATAATGTTTAGTCCAAGTAGAAAATGGGGAGGCAAATAATTTGGTATCGAGTAACAATTTTTGCACACCAGTTCCTCAGAAATGTCTCCACTTCCCAATTTCCCCTGGTATAGACCACGAAGAATTCACAGGAGAATATAAATTTAGTACTCTTAAGAGTTTTATTTTGTCCTGGACAGTACACTCCAGGCTAATCATTAATTGTTTTTCCTGCCTTTTTCTGACTTTTCCTTATACTGTTTAAGAACTTTTGAATTTTAAATTGTCTTTAAGTTAGACCGGGGTACATTTTCAGATAACCTTTCAGGCTACAGTGCAAGCTAATGGTTAACATTGACTTTTTTTTAAATGGCCTTCTGTTTGTTTACTTTCACTTTTTTTGTTTTTCATCCTTCCTTAGAATAACACAGAGAGAGCCTGATATTAAGGAAAAGAGCAATGCTCTGTGAGATTGAAGACTGGATACTTGGTCTAGAAAAGTGCTTGATTATCGTAGGTGGCTGAGGTAAGTCACATGAGCCCTATCTAAAATGAAGAAATTAAACTGTGCGATTTCTGAGGCCTCTGCCAATACTAATGTTCTGATTCTATGTTGATAATTGTTAACCAGGGAAAAAAAACTAAAGTTAAGTGACTTGCCAGAGTTACACAGCAAATTATTGACAAAGCTAAGACAAGACTCTTGAATTACAGAACATTTTCACTTTATGATTCAAGGGACATAATTAAACTAATAGGAAAAACAAATCTACATAATAATGAATAAGCCAGGTATGAAGATTATATTGCTGAAAATGTATTCAAGGCTAGAAAGAAAGCCAACAGACTAAATTCACATTACGGAGAACTCTTATATGTATCAAAAACCAGAATATTAATAAATACACACATACTGTATAACTGCTGGCTTGGTGGTTCCAAAGCTGGATTCTATACCATGATTTGAGTCCCTATCTAAGGAACGAAGAGCTTGCTTTTCCACGTTCCCTCTTTCTTTCTCTCTCTCTGTCTCCCATGATTATGATTATTTTATTTACTAGTAAATAATCATAATAATGGGACCAGCAGATTGCATAGTGGTTGCATTGCTGGACTCCCAGATGGCTGACCACAGTTCAAGTCCCAGACCCGAAGGCTTGAAATTGGCACTGGATACGTGTGCGTGTGTGCCCAAGATCCTGAGAGGAGAATGGAAGAGAAGGGATTGTGGCATGGCCATCACCCCGGGGAGGTGATTTCTCACTTTCTATCTTACTCTCTCTCTGGTGAGCACACGTACCCTATAACAAAAATCTCTCTCTCTAAAAAAAAAAAAATTCGTAATAAATTAAATTAATATATATTTTTTTATTTCAGGGGCCACCATGTGGCGAGGTGATTAAGGCACTGGACTCCCACATGGTTAACCGTGGTTCCAGTCCCGAACCTGGTGCCTTTCTCTGTCTCTCTCTCTCATGAGCGTGCATGCCTTGTAGCCAAAATTTTTAAATAATAATAATCATAAGTTAAATAAATAATTATGTTTTTAAAACCCCATCATTTGGGACCAGCAGATGGCATGATGATTATGACACTGGACTCCCACATAGTCAACCATGGTCTGGACCCAGTGGCTTGAAACTCATGATAGGAGCCCATGATCCCTAGAGGAGAATGGAGGGAAAGGAATTGTGGTGTGGCCTTACCCCCCCACTCCCCCGTGTGATTTCTCTGTCTATCTGTCTCTCCACCAAGTACAAATATCTTATAGCAAAAATCTATCTTAAAAAAAAAAAAAGTTATTGATTTAGGGCCAGCCAGGGGTGTGGTAATTAATGTGGCTGGATCCCACATAGTGTCTTGACTGTGTGGTTCAAGTCACAGAACTGTCAGCTTGAAAAATGTGCCAGAGGGACCAGCAGTTGGTATAATGGCTATGTTGCTGGACTCCCATGTAGTCGACTGCGGTTCGAGTCCCAGACCCGGTGGCTTAAACTCATGCCGGGCACATGTGCGTGGGTGCCAAGATCCTGAGAGGACAGTGGAGGAGAAGGGATTGCAGCGTGGCCATCTCCCCTGGGGGATAATTTCTCACTTTCTGTCTCTCTGTCTCTCTCAGTCTTTCTGGCGAGCGACGCACCCTTGTAGCAAAAAAATCTAAAAAAAATAAAATAAAATAAAATAAAAACGTGCCTGATACGTGCAAAAATTCCCAGAGTAGAGAGAGCAGGTAAAATGGTGATTAAGGTGTAGGATTTTCACATGGCCTAAGGTGGTTTGAGTCCTGGACCTGGTGGATTGAAACACAGTAGACACTTGTGCATGTGTTCATGCCCAAAATCTCAAGAGGAGAATGGTTTGTTCTTTCTGTTCTTTGCTATAGAGTTTGCAGCATGGCCATCCCCCCTGGGGGGGGGGTGATTTCTTACTTTCTGTCTCTCTGTCTCTCTCTGTCTTTCTGGTGAGCACACGCAC
>NW_006208456.1:1280615-1308424 GCF_000334495.1 Tupaia belangeri chinensis
CCGCACGGGGGAGGCCGGGCCGCGGCGAGAAGGCGTCCGGGGGCCGTGGGACGCTGTGGGGGCGGGGGCTGTTCTTAGGGCACCGGTGGATCCATCCTCATCTCCGTCTCCACCTCCCCTCCTCCTTCGTTGCCTCCCGGGCTTCCTCCTCTCCTGTTGTCAGTTGGGATCAGCTGATCGGAGTGAACTTCTCCCAGCTCAGACTAACAGGAAGGCGTGAGCGGTGCAGCCCAGGGAGGGAGGAGCGGGAGGGGTGGAGTTTAACGCCGGCGTGGGCGGGGAAAGGGTGCGCACTGCCTCCTGGGACATGTAGTTCTCACCTGCACGTCCTGGCCTCACATCCCGGAAGTGAAGACACTGAATGACTACAACTCCCAGTTCCAAAGAGGATACTCTTCCCAGGAGGCGGTGGAGACCCGCCACCGAGCATTTCGGGACTTGGAGTTTTCGCTAAGACTGGTTTCAGCCTGTTGTTTTGGGTAGGGGGCCTGGAAAGGAATGGCGCTAAATTGGAGAACTAATGTAATAATGTTTAGTCCAAGTAGAAAATGGGGAGGCAAATAATTTGGTATCGAGTAACAATTTTTGCACACCAGTTCCTCAGAAATGTCTCCACTTCCCAATTTCCCCTGGTATAGACCACGAAGAATTCACAGGAGAATATAAATTTAGTACTCTTAAGAGTTTTATTTTGTCCTGGACAGTACACTCCAGGCTAATCATTAATTGTTTTTCCTGCCTTTTTCTGACTTTTCCTTATACTGTTTAAGAACTTTTGAATTTTAAATTGTCTTTAAGTTAGACCGGGGTACATTTTCAGATAACCTTTCAGGCTACAGTGCAAGCTAATGGTTAACATTGACTTTTTTTTAAATGGCCTTCTGTTTGTTTACTTTCACTTTTTTTGTTTTTCATCCTTCCTTAGAATAACACAGAGAGAGCCTGATATTAAGGAAAAGAGCAATGCTCTGTGAGATTGAAGACTGGATACTTGGTCTAGAAAAGTGCTTGATTATCGTAGGTGGCTGAGGTAAGTCACATGAGCCCTATCTAAAATGAAGAAATTAAACTGTGCGATTTCTGAGGCCTCTGCCAATACTAATGTTCTGATTCTATGTTGATAATTGTTAACCAGGGAAAAAAAACTAAAGTTAAGTGACTTGCCAGAGTTACACAGCAAATTATTGACAAAGCTAAGACAAGACTCTTGAATTACAGAACATTTTCACTTTATGATTCAAGGGACATAATTAAACTAATAGGAAAAACAAATCTACATAATAATGAATAAGCCAGGTATGAAGATTATATTGCTGAAAATGTATTCAAGGCTAGAAAGAAAGCCAACAGACTAAATTCACATTACGGAGAACTCTTATATGTATCAAAAACCAGAATATTAATAAATACACACATACTGTATAACTGCTGGCTTGGTGGTTCCAAAGCTGGATTCTATACCATGATTTGAGTCCCTATCTAAGGAACGAAGAGCTTGCTTTTCCACGTTCCCTCTTTCTTTCTCTCTCTCTGTCTCCCATGATTATGATTATTTTATTTACTAGTAAATAATCATAATAATGGGACCAGCAGATTGCATAGTGGTTGCATTGCTGGACTCCCAGATGGCTGACCACAGTTCAAGTCCCAGACCCGAAGGCTTGAAATTGGCACTGGATACGTGTGCGTGTGTGCCCAAGATCCTGAGAGGAGAATGGAAGAGAAGGGATTGTGGCATGGCCATCACCCCGGGGAGGTGATTTCTCACTTTCTATCTTACTCTCTCTCTGGTGAGCACACGTACCCTATAACAAAAATCTCTCTCTCTAAAAAAAAAAAAATTCGTAATAAATTAAATTAATATATATTTTTTTATTTCAGGGGCCACCATGTGGCGAGGTGATTAAGGCACTGGACTCCCACATGGTTAACCGTGGTTCCAGTCCCGAACCTGGTGCCTTTCTCTGTCTCTCTCTCTCATGAGCGTGCATGCCTTGTAGCCAAAATTTTTAAATAATAATAATCATAAGTTAAATAAATAATTATGTTTTTAAAACCCCATCATTTGGGACCAGCAGATGGCATGATGATTATGACACTGGACTCCCACATAGTCAACCATGGTCTGGACCCAGTGGCTTGAAACTCATGATAGGAGCCCATGATCCCTAGAGGAGAATGGAGGGAAAGGAATTGTGGTGTGGCCTTACCCCCCCACTCCCCCGTGTGATTTCTCTGTCTATCTGTCTCTCCACCAAGTACAAATATCTTATAGCAAAAATCTATCTTAAAAAAAAAAAAAGTTATTGATTTAGGGCCAGCCAGGGGTGTGGTAATTAATGTGGCTGGATCCCACATAGTGTCTTGACTGTGTGGTTCAAGTCACAGAACTGTCAGCTTGAAAAATGTGCCAGAGGGACCAGCAGTTGGTATAATGGCTATGTTGCTGGACTCCCATGTAGTCGACTGCGGTTCGAGTCCCAGACCCGGTGGCTTAAACTCATGCCGGGCACATGTGCGTGGGTGCCAAGATCCTGAGAGGACAGTGGAGGAGAAGGGATTGCAGCGTGGCCATCTCCCCTGGGGGATAATTTCTCACTTTCTGTCTCTCTGTCTCTCTCAGTCTTTCTGGCGAGCGACGCACCCTTGTAGCAAAAAAATCTAAAAAAAATAAAATAAAATAAAATAAAAACGTGCCTGATACGTGCAAAAATTCCCAGAGTAGAGAGAGCAGGTAAAATGGTGATTAAGGTGTAGGATTTTCACATGGCCTAAGGTGGTTTGAGTCCTGGACCTGGTGGATTGAAACACAGTAGACACTTGTGCATGTGTTCATGCCCAAAATCTCAAGAGGAGAATGGTTTGTTCTTTCTGTTCTTTGCTATAGAGTTTGCAGCATGGCCATCCCACCTGGAGGGGGCAATTTCTCACTTTCCCTCTCTCTGTCTCTCTCCAATGAGAACACATGCCTTGTGACAGAAAGAAAGAAAGAGAGTAAAAGAAAGAAAATCCTAGAATGTAGGAGAGGGGATTTTGGTATGGTGATCCTCCCTGAGGGATGCTTTCTCTCTCTCTCTGTTTCTCTCCAGCAAGTATACATACCCTATGGCAAAAATTAAAAACAAAAACAAACAAACAAAACTTCATTTATTTAGAAATAGGGGGAAGAAAGGGAGAAGTTGTAGAACAAAGTTAAAATAGCATATCTTGGGATCATCAGATAGCATAATGGCTACATCCCTGGACTCCCACGTGGTTGACCACAGTTCAAGTCCTGAATCTGACATCTTAGATTGACACCAGGCAAGTGCCTGTGTGCCCAAGATCCTAAGAATGGAGAAGAGATTGTGACATGGCCATCCCCCCCGGGGGGAAGACTTCTTGCTTTCTATCTCTCTGTATCTCTCTGTCTTTCAGGAGAGCACACCTACGCTATAGCAAAAACCTCTCAAAGAAAAAGAAAAAAAAAAAAAGGATAACATATCTTGAGGCCTGCAGGTAGCCTGATGGTTAAAATGCTGGACTCCTACATGGCTAACCGTGGTTCTAGTCCTGGACCTGGCAGCTTGTTTGCACACTTCCCCTCTCTCCATGTCTCTCTCTGGTCAAGTTAGAACAGTAATACTAATACTGCTACTACTAATAATAATAAATAAAATAAAATTAACTAGATAATTTTTTAGGGAAAAAAAAAGATAATATGTCTTGGATTTGACTAGAAAATTTTTGTTCTTTGTTATATGGCACATGAGCTCACCAGAGACAGAGACAGAGAGAGAAAGAGAGAGGAAAAGTGAGAAATCATCCCCCACCCTAGGGGGGTGGCCGCACAATAATCTCTTTCTTCTCCATTCTCTTCTTGGGATTCTGGGCACCCATGCACATGTACCTGCATGGTTTTCAGGCCTCTTGGTCCTGGAGGCAAACCATGTGGTCAGCCATGTGAGTTTCAGCACCTTAACCACTACACTACCTCCTAGCCCTCCCTAGAGAATTCTGTTTCTAGGACTACCACTATAATTTATTGTAAACTCACTAGTTCGCTTTATACCCCTATTTTCCTATTATAAAAATAAGAACAGTAGGCTGGCCCTGTGGCCAGGTGGTTAAGTAAACTATATCCCACAGAGCCAGTCAGGTAGTTTGAAACCTGGCCATGGAATCCTGGAAAATATTTTGGGCTGAAAACACTGTGGGCATGTGTGTGTGCATACCCAAAATCATGGAAGGATGGAGAAGTGGAGAAGGGATTGCAGCCTGACCATGCACCCTTGGACGGGTGCTTTCTCCCTCTTTCTGTCTTTGTGTCTCTCTGTGACAAGTACACAAAATTTTTTTAAAGAATTATTTTATTGGGACCAGCAGTTAGCGTAATGGCTATGTCACGGATTCCCATGTAGTCAACCGTGGTTTGAGTCCCAGACCTGGTGGCTTAGACTCACGCCAGGCACGTGTGTGCATGCCCAGGATCCCAAGAGGAGAATGGAGAAGGGATTGCAGCGTGGCCATCCCCGCTGGGGGGTGATTTCTCACTTTCTGTCTCTCTGTCTCTCTCTGTCTTTCTGGCGAGTGCACTTGCCCTATAACAAAAACCTCTCCAAAAAAAAAAAAATTATAAAAAAAATAGTTAAATAAAATAGGTTTTTTTTCTTTTTTGGAAAAGTTTTCACTATAGGGCGTGTGTGCTCACCAGAAAGACAGAGAGAAACAGAAAGCGAGAAATCACACACACACACACACCCCCGGGGGGGATGGCCATTCCACAATCCCTTCTCCTCCATTCTCCTCTCAGGATCTTAAGCACGCACACACACGCGCCCAGTGTGACTTTAAGCCACTGGGTCTGGGACTCGAACCGCAGTTGACTATATGGGAGCTCAGCGCCAACTGCTGGTCCCTATTTATTTATTTATTTGTTTGTTTGTTTGTTTTAATTTGCCATGAGAGGAACAGAGTGAGTGGGAGAAAAAAAGGTGAGAAAGCAAGCCACCAGGTCTGGGACTTAAACTGCAGTTCGGTCATGTGGGAATCCAATGCCCTTAACCACCATGCCACCTGCTGTGCCCCCCTCTAACTAATTTTAAAAAAAGAAAAAGGAGGTAAGCACTTTACTATAGCACAGGAACAACCGTTAATGAATAATTGTTAAAGTCATCAATGCACTTTTATTGGGGGGTGGGGGAGGCTTTTGTTGTAGGGCGCATGTGTTCACCAGAAAGACAGGAGAGACAGAGAGAGACAGAAACTGAGAAATCACCCGCCAGGGGGGATGGCCATGCTGCAGTCCTTTCTCCTCCTTTCTCCTCTCAGGAACTTGGGCACACACGCACATGCGCCTGGTATGAGTTTAAGCCACTGGGTCCAGGACTCAAACCGCGGTCTACCACATGGGAGTCCAGCGATATAGCCATTATACCAACTACTGGTCCCCATCAATGCATTTTTAATGCATATTACATGTATGTATGTATATATACATATATATATATATATTACATATATACTTACATGTACCTGACTTGTCTTTCAGGCCACCAGGTCCTGACTCCAACTGTGCAGTTGGCCATGTAAGAACCAGCTACCTGGACCAGCAGGTGGCACGGTAGTTAAGGGCGCTGGACTCCCACATGGCCGACCACGGTTCGAGTCCCAGATGTGGCGGCTTACTTTCTCATGCTCGCTCGCTCTCTCTCTCTCTCTCTCTCTCTCTCACTCTCTGGTCAAATGAAAATAAATAAATGGATAAATAAAGTTAAATAATAAAATAATTCTAGCAACAACAAAAAGAACCAGCTACCTTAACTACCACACCAGCTGGCTAGTCCAGCATCTTTTGTATTTATAAAAATATGAGTATAAATATACCAGCAGGTGGCATGGTGGTTAAGGCATTAGACTCCCACATGGCTGACTGTAGCTCAAGGCCCAAACTTTGTAGCTTGCTTTCTTATTTTCTCTCTCTCTCTCTCACTCTCTGTCTCTCTCTGATGAGTGCACATGTCCTATAGCAAATTTAAAAAGTAATAATGGGGCCAGCAGGCTGCATAGTGGTTAAGGACGCTGGACTCCAACATGGCCGACTATAGTTTCAGTCCCAAACCTAGCAGCTTGCTTTCTCACTTTCTCTCTTTCTCTCTATCTCTCTTTTACTCTATCCCTCTCTGGTCAAATAATAATAATAATGAGAAGAAGAAGAAGAAATAAACAAAGTTTAAAATGTTTTAAATAAAAAATAATAATGGGACCAGCAGTTGGCGTAATGACTATGTCGCTGTACTCCCATGTAGTCGACTATGGTTCGAGTCCCAGACCCCATGGCTTAAACTCATGCTGCTGGGCGCACGTGCATGCATGCCCAAGATCCCAAGAGGAGAATGGAGGAGAAGGGATTACAGTGTGGCCATCCCTCCGGGGGGTGATTTCTTGCTTTCTGTCTCTCTGGTGAGTGCACGCACCCTATAGCAAAAACCTCTCCAAAATAATAATAATGATGATAATAATGATACATAGAATTAAATAAATAATTCTTTAAAAAAAAAAAAAAAAGAGCATTGGGGCCAGCAGGTGGCATGTCGGTTAAGGCACTGGACCCTCACATAGCTGATTGTGATTCGAGTCCTGGACCCAGTGGCTTGCTTTCAAATTTCCCCCTTCTCTCTCTAACTCTGTTGAGTACACATGACCTATAGCAAACTTTAAAAAAGAAGATAAATAAATAATTTTTTAAAAAGACTATTTTTTTTATGAGTAAGAGAGAGACAGAGAGGGACCAGTGAATGGTGTAAGGGTTACGTCACTGGACTCCCATGGAGTCGACCGCAGTTCACCTGGACCCAGCGGCTTAAAATTCACGCTGGGCATATGTGCCCAAAATCCCGAGAGGAGAATGGAGGAGAAAGGACTGAGGCACGGACATCCCCCCGTGTTGGTTGGTGATTTCTCATTTTCTGTCTCTCTGGTGAGCGTATGTGCCCAACAGCAAAAATCTCTCCAAAAAAAAAAAAAAAAAGAGAGAGAGAGACAGTATTCCCAACAGGATCTAATGTCATTGTCCACACAACTTAGGAGCCCCCAATCATGACACATGTGTGCACAGGATATTCAGGGAGGGTCCAGACGTGTTTCTTTCCATGTGAACCAGCCTTGCAGTGTCACATTCACCATCCAGCCTTTGAAATATTTTTTAAAGGTATAATAGTAACCTCTGATGCCAGTAGATGGTGTAGCAGTTACATTGCTGGGTTCCAACATGGCTGCCCGTGGTTCGAGTCCTGGACCCAGTGGCTTGAAACTCATGCCGGGCACATGTGCATGTGTGCCTAAGATATCGGAAGAAGAGTGGAGGAGAAAGGACTGCAGCGAGGCCAACCCCTGGGGGATGATTTCTTGCTTTCAGTCTCTCTGTCTCTCTGTCTCTCTTGTGAGCACAAACCCTCTATAGCAAAAATCTCTCAAAAAAAAAAAAAGTTATAATGTTGACCTATAGAAGAACTCCTAAAATTGGAAAAGAGTTATCTGTAAAGAGGGATCAGCAGTTAGCATAATGGCTATGTCGCTGAACTTCCATGTAGTTGACCACGGTTTGAGTCTCGGACCCGGTGGCTTAAACTTACGCCAGGCACGTGTGTGTGTGTGTGCTCAAGATCCCGAGAGGAGAATGGAGGAGAAGGGATTGCAGTGTGGATATCCCCTCTGGGGGGTGATTTCTCACTTTCTGTCTCTCTGTCTTTGTCTTTCTGGCAAGCGCACACGCCCTATAGCAAAAACCTCTCCAAAAAAAAAAAAGAAAAGAATTATCTGTAAAGAGTGTAACTAGAGATCAGCAGATGATGTAATGATTATGTCACTGGACTCACTGGACCATGTAATCAACTGAGATTTAAGTCCCTGACCCAGTGACTTAAAATTCGTGTCGGACATGTGTATGTGTGACCAAGATTATGAGAGAAGAATGGAGAAGAAGGGACTGCAGCGTGGCCAGCGCCTGGGGGTTGATTGTGTGCTTTCTGTCCCTCTGTCTCTCTGTGTCTCCAGCGAGCATACATACTTTGTAACAAAAATCTCTCTGAAAAAAAGTGTATCTAGAGTGAGAAATAAAAGGCTTCATTTAAACACTTTTGTACTCTTGAAATTACTTACTTTGTAAGTGCAATATGTCAATTAATAATGGAAAATAACTATTTTACTCATTTTTTTAGACTAGATCATTGGAATTTTCAGATTTGTCCCTTTTTTTTTTGGTTGGTTTTTGCCATAGGGCGCATGCACTCACTGGAAAGACAGAGAGAGGGACAGTAAGAAATCACTCTCCACCTCCCAAATGGGGATGGCCACGTCCCTTCTGCTCCATTCTCCCCTCAGGATTTTGGACACACACATGCCCATCATGATTTTCAAGTCGCCAGGTCTAGGACTCAAACCCTGCTTGACCATGTGGGAATCCAGCACTGTAACCACTGCACCACCTACTGCCCCCCAGATTTGTTCCTCTTATCAGTTGTTTTTGCTCATTCTCATTCTTTGTGTATTTGGTCATTTTTTACTATATGCACATTTTCCTTAGAAAATTATTTGTAGGGGTACTAGCAGGTGGCACGGTGATTAGGGGTGTTGGACTCTCACATGATTGACTGTGGTTTGAGTCTTGGACCTGTTGGCTTTCTTTCTCACTTTCTTTTTCTCTCTCTCTCTTGCTCTGTCCCTCTCTGGGCAAATCAATCAATCAATCAACCAATTAATAAGTAAATAAATAAATTAATGTAAATAAAATAATCCTTTTTTTTTGAGAGGTTTTTGCTATAGGGTGCGTGCGCTCGTCAGACAGACCAGAGAGAGACAGAGAGATAGAAAGTGAGAAATCACCCCCCAGAGGGGATGGTCACGCGGCAATTCTTTCTCCTCCATTCTCCTCTCGGGATCTTGGGCACGCACACACACGAGCCTGGCGTGAGTTTTAAGCCACCAGGTCCGGGACGCAAACCACGGTGGGCTACGTGGGAGTCCAGTGACATAGCCATTACGCTAACTGCTGGTCCCCAAAATAATCCTTTTTTTAAGAGTTATTTTATTTAACTTTATTTATTCATTCATTTATTTTAATTTGACCAGAAAAAGGCAGAGACAGAGGGAAAGTGAGAAAGGAAGCTGCCAGGTCCAGGACTTGAACCGTGGTCAACCATGTGCCAGCCCCTTAATCCCTACCCCCCCTGCTGGTCCCCTAAAATAATCCTTTAAAAAAAAAAAGAAGGGACCAGCAGGTGGGCATGGTGGTTAGGGGCAGTAGACTCACATGGCTGACTGTGGTTCAAGTCCCGAATCTGGCGGCTTGCTTTCTCACTTTCTCTCTCTCTCTCTGTCCTCTCTATTCAAATTAAAATAAGTAAATCAATAAAGTTAAATAAAATAAAATAATTTTTAAAAATATTTATTCATTCATTCATTCATTCATTCATTCATTTTAATTTAACCAGAGAGAGAAGAAAGTAAGAAAGCAAGCCACCAGGTCCAGGATTTGAACCCTGGTCGGTCATGTGGGACTGTCCAGCACCTTAACCACCACGCCACCTGCTGGTCCCATAAAATAAAATAATTTTTTAAAAGAAAAAAAAAGAGAAAATTATTTGTAGGAGTACTCTGAGAACCAGAACAAAAGTTCATTCCTCTAGAGAGGATTTGCCTTTGCTTCTGCAAAAAAGGACTGCTTCTAACTAAATTTCCTGTTTGAGCTTTGAGGGGCGAAGAGGAGCAGGAGATGTATATTTGGGCTGTATATCCTGGGAGGGCTGGCTTATGGATTCAGTGCCACCCCCACACATATCCACAAACTCAAAGATTGCTTTATTCCTATCTGTTGGGTGGGAATACGTTTACTTTCTGTTCACCCTTACTAAAATCATAGCCCTTGAGTTCCTAGATTTAGATTTTCCATGTCCACGAATCCCTTGTCTTTGTGTTCTGTCCCACTTGCCCCATAAGGCCTAGAAAAACAAAATTGAATTCACCAAGTAAGGAACCTACCTCCAGGGTAAAAGCGACATCATTGCTCTCCTCATTTTCTGCATCCTGCCTTCGCCAACATTTGGGTCTGCTAATTCCTATCTCTTTGTTGACTTTTCAATATTTTGCCAATTTTTTTTGTTATTTTCAGCAAAAAAATGTTTTGCCCTGTGCCTCAGTCATTTTCTGTTGTTATAATATACACAAAGATTGGGTGATTTATAAAAAAAAGTTTTTGTTTCTTACAGGTTTGGAGGCTGGGAAGTCCATGGGCTTGGCCCTGGCATCTGTGTTATATCTAATGAGGGCCTTTTTAATGTATCATAATATGGCAGATGGGCAAGCTAGTGTGTGTAAGAGAGCAAGAAAGGGCTGATTTAATAACAACCCACTCTTGCCATAACCTATTAATCCACTAAAGCATGAATGTGTTAATCCATTCATAAGAGTGAAGCCCTTATGACCTAATCACCTCTTATTTGGCCCCATCGCTTAATACTGTTACAGTGGGGATTTTCAACGTGAGTTCAGGAGAGGACAGATGTTCGAACCATACACATAATGAGCCATATTACCAAAAGGAACCGTCAGGCTAATGGTTAGCTCAGGCAGAAGCCAGTGTAATCAGGGCACATGACGTGCATCTCAGCGTTGGCAGAATTCTGCTCTGTACTTGGGTGGTAGTTGCAGAATCTTCACTTGATAAGTATGCTTGGAACAATTCTTATGTCTTGTACTCGTCTATTAGGTCATCGGAAAAGTCACCAACAACCTAATTTTTTTTATAATTATTTATTGTATTTTATTTATTCATTCACTTATTTTTTAATTTGACCAGAAAGAGACAGAGGGTGAGAGTGAGGGAGAGAGGAAGTGAGAAAGCAAGCCACCAGATTCAGGACTTGAACCCTGGTCAGCCACATGGGAGTGTCCAGCACCTTGACCACCATGCCACCTGCTGGTCCCCCAACAACCTAATTTTGCCTAGAAAAATATGTCATGACTTTCCCAACGATCCAATATTTGTATAATATATATACATACATATACATATTATATATATATGTATATATATAATATGTATATATATGTATATATATGTATATATATATAATATATATATGTATATATATATATGAATAAAATGGAAATATCAGTAAAGAGATTAAAAAAATAAATAAAAAGAAACCAAAAAGAAATCCTGAAGGTGAAAAGTACAATAACTGAAATGAAAAACAAACTAGAGGAATTCAAAGGCATATATATTTGAGCAGGCTCTCTCTCTGGAAAAACTCATGCAAAAATAATAATAATTAATAATTAATAATTATTTTTTAAAGAATTATTTTACTTAACTATTTATTTATTTATTTAATTTGATCAGAGAGAGAGAGAGTGAAAGAGAGAAAGTGAGAAAGCAAACTGTGGTTGCCCATGTGGGAGTTCAGTGCCCCAACCACCATGCCAGCTGCTAGCCCAAATAATTCTTTTTTAAAAAAACTATAAAAAATTCACTTTCATTCATCAAAAAAAATTTTTTATGAGAGGTTTTTGTTATAAGGCACACGCGCTCACCAGAAAGACAGAGAGAGACAGAGAGACAGAAAGCAAGATATCACCATCCCAGGTAGGATGGCCGTATCACAATCTCTTCCCTCCATTCTCCTCTCAGGATCTTGGGTACACACGGACATGTGCCCAGCGTGAGTTTAAGTCACCAGCTCCAGGACTCGAACTGCTGTCAACTACATGGGAGTCCAACGACACAGCCATTACATGAACTGCTAGTCCCCATTGGTGAAAATTTTCAGAGCAAATTAGGAGAAAATTTCCTCAATCTCATAAAGGATAGGTACAACAAAATCTATGGCTAATATCAAACTGAATGGTAAATATAAAAATGATACATTATGGACCAGCAAATGGCTTAGTGGTTATGTTACTGGACTCCCACATGACTGATCGCACTTCCAATTCTGGGCCCTGGTAGCTTGAAATCACACTGGGTGCTTCGGCATGCATGCCCAAGATCCTAGGAGGACAATGGAGAAGGGATTGTGGCATGGCCATTCCCCTGGGGTAGTGAGTTCTCACTTTCCTTCTCACTGTCTCTCTCGCTCTGGCGAATGTACATGCCCTAAGGCAAAAACCTCTAAAAAGAAAAAATGATAGATTAATGCCACCCCCACACATATCTACACACTCCCCTCAAATTTGACTCAGAAAAAAAGCATCATATCTGCTCTAACCACATCTGTTCAACATTATACTTAAGTACTGCCTAGTACAAATAGGAAAGTGAGAGAGCTATGGAGCAGTAGGAAGAAAAGAGGAAAGAAGGGAGGGTAGGAAGGAAGAAAAGAGTGAAGGGGGAGAGAAAGAGAGAGAAGGAGAAAGGAAGGAAAGAGGGAAGGAAGAGAAAGCTCAATGATGAAGTGAAACTAACGGTATTGGGACCAGCAGATGGTATAATGATTATGTCGCTGGATTTCTGCGTAGTCAGCCGTGGCTGACTGGACCCAGCGGCTTGAAACACACCAAGCATGTATGCATGAATGCCCAAAATCCCATGAGGATACTGGAGGAGAAGGGACTTTAGCATCGCCAGGATGATTTCTCGCTTTCTGTCCCTCTGTATCTCTCTGCCTTTCCGGCGAGCGCATGTGTCCTATAGAAAAAAAATCTCTTAAATAAAAAAGAAAGAAAGAAAAGAAAAAACTGAGACAAGTAGTTGGCATAATGGCTATGTTGCTTGACTCTCATGAAGTAAACTGTGGTTCAAGTTCCAGACACAGAGGCTCAAACTCATACCAGGAATGTGTGTGTACATGCCCAAGATCCCAAGAAGAGAATGGAGGAGAAGGGATTGTGGCGTGGCCATCCCCCTGGGAGGGTGATTTCTCGCTTTCTGTCTGTCTCTGTCTTCATGCAAGCACATGTGCCCTATAGCAAAAACTTCTCCAAAAACAAAAGAATTATTTATTTCATTTTATTTATTAGTATTATTATTTTAATTTGCCATAGGGCACATGCATTCATGAGAGAGAAAGAGAAGGAAAATGAAAAAGCAAGTCTGAGACTCAAATTGCAGTCAGCCATGTGGGAGTCCAGTGCCTCAACCACCATGCCACCTGCTGCCCCCTGATCTAAATCTTTTTTTTTTTTGGTAGAGGTTTTCACTATAAGGTGTTCGCCAGACAGACAGTTAGAGACATAGAGACAGAAAGCGAGAAAGTACCCCCGGGGGGATGGTCACGCCGCAATCCCTTCTCCTCCATTCTCCTCTCGGGATCTTGGGCACACACGCACACGCACCCGGCGTGAGTTTTAAGCCACCGGATCTGGGACGTGAACCATGGTCGACTACGTGGGAGTCCAGGGACGTAGCCATTATGCTAACTGCTGGTTCCCCTCGATCTAAATCTTAATGTGGCCGGGTATCCAATTGTATGAAACCAAGCTCTGCTTCAATAGGTGAATCATTTATCAGACCTCATCCAAATATACCAGCAAATAATTAACTTTATAGAAACAAAGACTTCAAAGGTCAATGAAGTAGTTCTTACCCTCTGCAAGGGATGAGCAAGTTTGATCAAAATCTAGAACATATCTGATATCAGAAAATTAAAGATTGGGCCAGCAGATGGTATGAGGTTAAGGCTCTGGATCCCATGTGGTCGACCGTGTGGCTTGAAAATCACACCAGGTGCATGTGCATGAGTGCCCAAAACCCTGAGAGGAGAATAGAGAAGGGACTGCAGCGTGGCCATCCACCCTGGGGATGAATGATTTATCACTTTTCCTCTTTCTTGCTCTGTCTCTCTCTGGAGAATGCACATGTCCTGTAGCAAAAAATAAAAAAGGGGATTGGCAGGTGGCATGGAGGCTAAGTGTGCTGGACTCCCATATGGCCGACTGTGGTTCCAGTCCCAGACTTGGCAGCTTTCTCTCTCTCACTCTCTCCCTCTCACTCTGTCCCTCTTTGGTCAAATTAAGACAAATAAATAAATGGATTTATAAAGTTAAATAAACTAATCCTAAACAAATTATTTACTTAATTTTATTTATTTTTAATTTGACCATAGAGATACAATGAGAGAGGGAAAGTGAGAAAGCAAGGAAATTTTTTATATGTAATTTTTAAAAATTTTACTCATTGTCATTATTTTATTTTATTTTATTGAAGTTGACCAGAGAGAGACAGGGAGAGAAGGAAAGTGAAAAAGAAAACTGCCAGATCTGGGACTCGAACTGTGGTCAGCCATGTGGGAGTCCAGCAGCCTTAACCTCAGTGCCACCTGTGCCAGCCCCAGAAAAAAAAAATTTAAGAGTGATTTTTGCTATAGGGTGAGTGCACTCACCAGAAAGACAGAGAGGGAACCCCTGGGGGGATGACCATGCTGCAATCCCTTCTCCGCTAGTCTTCTCTCTGGATTTTGGGCCCCCCCCCACGCGCGCGCGCGGGCACACACACACACACACACACACACACACACAAGCCCGTTGTGAGTTTTAAGCCACCAGGTCCAGGACACAAACCGTGATCGGCTACATGAGAGTCCAGAAATGTAACCATTACTCCACCTTCTGGTCCCAAGAAAAAATTTCCTAAAGATTTATCTTAGTTCATTTTCTGTTGTTGTAGCAGAACTCCACAGACTATGTATTTTTTTTAAAGAATTGTTTTATTTAACTTTATTTATTTATTTTAATTTGACCAGAGATGGACAGCGTGAGAGTGAGAGAGGGAGAGCGAGAAAGTGAGAAAGCAAGCCACCAGGTCCAGGACTCAAACCACGGTTGGCCATGTGGGAGTCTAGCGCCCTTAACCACCATGCCACCTGCTGGCCCCGCACGCCATGTATCTTATAAAGAAGTTTATTTCTTATCGTTTTGGGCATTGCAAAGTCCAACAACATAGTGCTTATTATATCTGATGAGGGTCCTTTCATGGCAGGAAGTTCAAAGTAGAAGCAAGCATTTGAAAGACCGGAAAGGAAGGGTAGATCCTTTTTTTTTTTTCTTTTCTTTTAGGAGGTTGTTCCTCTGTCCTAATAATTATTTATTTCCATTTTGTTATTATTATTATCTTTATAATTTGACCAGACAGAGAGAGAGAGAGAAAGGGAAAGCGAGAAAGCAAGCTGCTATGTCTAGTCAGTCATGTGGGAATCCAGTGCCTTTAACCACCTGCTGGCCCCACCTTTTAAGAGGTTTTTACCTTAAGATGTGTGCTTGCCAGAGAGAGACAGATAGACAGAGATAATGAGTGATCGCCCGCCCGGAGGGATGGCCATGCTGCAATCCCTCTTCCTCCATTCTTCTCCTGGGATCTTCTCCTGGGATCATGCATGTGTACATGCTCAGTGTGAGTCTGAAGTCACCGGGTCTGGGACTTGAACGGTGGGAGTCCAGTGACATAACCATGCCATCTGCTGACCCCAGGGCAGATTCTTTGTTTTTTTTCTGAGAGGTTTTCACCATAGGGCGCGTGCGCGGGGGATGGCCACGCTGCAATCCCTTCTCCTCCATTCTCCTCTCGGGATCTTGGGCACGCACGCACACGCGCCCGGCGTGAGTTTTAAGCCACCGTGTCCGGGACGTGAACCACAGTCGACTATGTGGGAGTCCAGCGACATAGCCATTACGCTAACTGCTGGTTCCTGGGCAGATTCTTTTTATAACAACTCATTCTTTTGATAATTAATCCATTCTTGTGATAAAGACATTAATCAACTCTGGAGGGCTCTGCTTATTAGGCCCCACCTCCTAACACTGTTACACTGGAGATTGAGTTTCAACACGTGAACTCAGGGACACATTCAAATCATAACAAACATACAGTTTTATTTTGTAGTACATTATTCTGTTTTCTATCTAACTCAGCAAATTCATTTTAGCATTCCTTCCCTATCTGACTACAAATCTGTTTTCGAATGCTCTTTGAACCATCTTCATTGACCTGCTTTTTATTTATTACTGAGTTAAATAAATCTTTGACACATGTTCTACATTTTTTTTCTGTAGATGTTTTTGCCTTATGGTGCATACACTCACCAGAGAGAGAGAGACAGAGACAGTGAGAGGGGAAAGTGAGAAATCACCCCCTAGCAGGGATGGCCATGCCACAATTCCTTCCCCTCCCTGCATTTTGGACACATATTTATGTATGCTTACACATCCAGCATGAGTTTCAAGCTTCCAGGTCTGGGACCCGAACTACAGTAAGCCATGTGGGAGTCCAGTGACGTATCTGCTCCATCATCTGCTGGCCCAATACATCTTCATTACATATTT
Organism: Tupaia belangeri chinensis; assembly: GCF_000334495.1. Classification (NCBI taxonomy): domain Eukaryota; kingdom Metazoa; phylum Chordata; class Mammalia; order Scandentia; family Tupaiidae; genus Tupaia; species Tupaia belangeri. The sequence goes on from NW_006208456.1 coordinate 1,296,909, forward strand.
GAATGAGTTAAGTTTTTTAAAATAATCACTTATTTAATTTTACCTATTATTATTATTTTAATTTGATCAGAGAGATAGAGAGAAAGAGAGAGAGAGAGCGCAAGCAAGCCATTATTAGATCCAGGACTTGAATCACAGTCAGCCATGTGGGAGTCTAGCACCTCAACCACCATGCCACCTGCTGGCCCTGTGAATGAGTCAAGTTTTTAACCTTTTTCTTTTTTTGGGGAGGGGGAGAGATTTTCACTGTAGGGCGGGTGCGCTCACCAGACAGACAGAGAGAGACATAGAGACAGAAAGCGAGAAAGAGAAATCACCCCCCAGGGTGGATGGTCACGCCGCAATCCCTTCTCCTCTCGGGATCTTGGGCACGCACGCACACGCGCCTGGCGTGAGTTTAAAGCCACCGGGTCCGGGACACGAACCGCGGTCGACTACGTGGGAGTCCAGCGACATAGCCATTACGCTAACTGCTGGTTCCCAAGTTTTTAACCTTTTGAAATACATTTTTTTAAAAGAATTATTGGCTTTAATTTTATTTATTCATTCATTTTATTTTTTTTATTTTTTTATTTTTTTATTATTTTTTTTTTAACCGAGAACATTTATTGCCTGACTAATCGTTGAAATCCTTAAGATGAACTGGATGCCGCAACAGCTGCTCTCTTGGGTTTGGGTGTTGTTCCTTCACGGAATCCATGCCTGAATCTGCGGTATACAATTTTTAGGTGCCTCATTCGACCAGTCCCAGTGGTATTGCGTCTTTTAGCCTTGGCACTCCAGTTATACTTTCTCTTGCGCTTTGCAGGGTAGCCACATCTGCCACAGGTCAACTTCTGAAGGTGATAGGGGGCCTTAGAACCACAGTGGCGGCACAACATGTGCGGCTTATTGCAACGCTTCCCAAACGATGACATTCCCTTCGTCATCTCACTTCTGTGGCTGAGACAAGAGCTTCATTCATTTTATTTTAATTTGACCAGAGAAAGACACAGAGAGAGAGAGGGAAAGTGAGAAAGCAAGCCACCAGGTCTGGGATTTGAACCATGGTCAGCCACGTGGGATTGTCTAGCACCTTAACCACCACACCACCTGCTGGTCCCTTGAATACATATTTTGATAGCTCTTATTTAAATTTTTCAGGGACCAGTAGCTGGCATAATGGTTACGTCACTGGACTCCCATGTAGTCAATTGAGATTCGAGTCCCAGAAATGGTGGCTTAAACTCATGCCAGGCATGTGTGCATGCATGCCCAAGATCCCAAGAGGAGAATGGAGGAGAAGGGATTGCAGCATGGCCATCCCTCCTGGGGGGAGATCTCTCATTCTCTCTCTCTCTCTCTCTCTCTCTGTCAAGCACACACACCTTAAGGTAAAAACCTCTTAGGGGCCAGCAGGTAGCATGGTGGCTAAAGGTGTTGGACTCCCACATGGTTGACCACAGTTCAAGTACTGGACCTGGCAGCTTGCCTTCTCACTGTCCTCCTTTCTCTCTGTCTCAACCACCATGCCACCTGCTGGTCCCAATAAAATTATTCTTTTCTTTTTTATATAGATTTTTGCTACTGGGCGCGTGCGCTCGCCAGAAAGACAAAGAGAGACAGAGACAGAAAGAGAGAAATCACCCCCCAGTGGGTATGGCCACGCCATAATCTCTTCTCCTCCATTCTCTCGGGATCTTGGACATGCATGCACATGCACCCGGCGTGAGTTTAAGCCACTGGGTCTGGGATTCGAACCATGGTCGACTACATGGGAGTCCAGCAACATAGCCATTACACTAACTGCTGGCTCCAATAAAATTATTCTTTAAAAAAAAATTTTGTGGTGGGGGCCAGTGGGTAGCAAGATAGCTAAGGTGCTGAACTCTCACATGGCCAACAACAGTTCAAGTCCCAGAACTGGTAGCTTGCTTTCTCACTTTCTCTCTCTCTCTGGTGAGCACATGCGCCCTATCACAAATTAAAATAATAATAAATAAAATTAATAAATCTTTTTCTTTTTTTGGAGAGGTTTTTGCTATAGGGCAGGTGCGCGCGCCACAAAGAAAGAGAGAGACTGAAAGCAAGAAATCACCCCCTGGGGGGATGGCCACGCCACAATCCCTTCTCCATTCTCCTCTCGCGATCTTGGGCATCCACACACATGCGCCTGGGGTGAGTTTAAGCCACTGGGTCTGGGACTCAAACTGTGGTCGACTACATGGGAGTCAGCGACATAGGCATTATGCCATCTGCTGGTCCTTTAATTTCTTTAAACACTAAAATCCAGGGCCAACAGGTGGTGTGGTAGTGAAGGCACTGGACTCCTATGTGGCTGACTGCAGTTGGAGTCCTGGACCTGGTGGTATGCTTTCTTGCCTTCCCTTTCTCTTTCTCTCTGGTCAAATTAAAAAATAATAATAATAAATAAAATTAAATAAATCTTTTCAAATAAATAAATAAATACTGAGTCCTGGGACCAGTAGATGGTGTAATGGTTACATTGCTGGACTCCCACATAGTCAACAGTAGTTTCAGTCCTGGACTCAGTGGCTTGAAACATGCTGGATGCGTGTGTGTGCGTGCCCAAGTCCCTGAGAATAAAATGGAGAAGAAGGGACCGTGGCGTGACCATCTCTCCTAGGGGGTGATTTCTCACATTTTGTGTCTCTGTCTGTCTGGTGAGTGCATGTGTCTTACAGCAAAAATCTTTCTAGAACAAGAAAAACAGAAAAATAAATACTGAAATCCAGCCTCTACTCATACATATTCTGATTTATTGGGCCTGGCATCATTTCTTTGGTTTTTATTTGTTTGACTGGGGCTTTGGGTTTTCCCAAAGGTTCCCAGGTGATTCTAGTGTGCAGCCAAGAAGGGAGAAGTCTAGAGCTAGATGAGGCAAGAGCTGAAGAGCCTCAAACCAGCTGCCTTCCCTTTGGCATGCAAAAAAAAATGACCTTAAAATGAATCCCTTGGGGAACCAGCAGTTAGCGTAATGGCTATGTCGCTGGACTCCCACGTAGTTGACCGCAGTTCGCGTCTCGGACCCGGTGGCTTGAAACTCACGCCGGGCACGTGTGCGTGCGTGCGTGCCCAAGATCCGGAAAGGAGAATGGAGGAGAAGGGATTGCGGCGTGACCATCCCCCCTGGGGGGTGATTTCTCGCTTTCTGTCTCTATGTCTCTGTCTGGCGAGCGCACGCGTCCTATAGCGAAAACCTCTCCAAAAAAAAAAAAAATGAATCCCTTGGAAGATACTAGAAACAAATTCTTCAGGATGCCCTTTATTGTAAAATGCATCAAAAAGATTAGTTTTTTTAGGGATCAATGTGCTGCATAGTGGTTAAGGAACTAGATCTCACATGGCCGTCTGCCGAGTCCCTACCTGGTGGCTTGGAAAACATGCCAGGTGCATGTGTGTGTATGCCCAAAATCCTGAGAGGAAAACGGAGGACAAAAGCGACTGTTGCGTGGCCATCCCCCCAGAGGGTGACTTCTCCCGTTCCCTCTCTGTCTCTAGTGAGCAATATGCACCCTTATAGCAGAAAATTTTTTTTAAGATGATTTTTTGGGGGGCCAGCAGATGGCATAATGATTATGTTGCTGGACTCCCAGATGGCCTGCTGTGATTCAAGGACCATATGCAGTAGCTTGAAAATCATGCCGGGCACATGTATTTGTGTGCCCAAGGTTCTACGAGGAGAATGGAGGAAAATCCCACCTGGGGAGCAATTTCTCACTTTCCCTCTCAATTGTCTCTTCTCTCTCTCTGGTGCGCACACACGCCCTGGGGCAAAAATCTTTAAGAAACAGTTAAAAAAATTTTTTTTATATAATTTAACTCTTTACTTGAAAAACATAGCAAACAGTCCCTAGAGAATAGCTGAAGGGGAACCAGCAGTTAGCGTAATGGCTATGTCACTGGACTCCCATGTAGTTGACCGCGGTTCGCGTCCTGGACCTGGTGGCTTAAAACTCATGCCGGGCGCGTGTGCGTGCGTGCCCAAGTTCCCGAGAGGAGAATGGAGGAGAAGGGATTGCGGCGTGACCATCCCCCCTGGGGGGTGATTTCTCGCTTTCTGTCTCTATGTCTCTGTCTGTCTGTCTGGTGAGCGCACGTGCCCTATAGCAAAAACCTCTCAAAAAAAAAAATAATAGCTGAAGAAGTATGTCTGGGTGGATTTGGGTGAAAGGTTGATTTATATAGATTAATTTTAATATTTAGCAGCAGGAGGAACCACAAAGATCATTTTGTCTATACGAGGAGTCAGCAAGTTGCATGCTACATTTTTCCATGGCCCACAAACTAAGAATGATTTTTACATTTTTTAAATGGTTGTAAGAACTACTCTAAATCACTACTTTTGTGTGTGTGTGTGTGAGGTTTTATTCTATTACGGCATGTGCGCTCGCCAGAAAGACAGAAAGTAAGAAATCACCCCCCCACCCCACCCCCCGGGGGATGGCCACACTGCAATCCCATCTCCTCCATTCTCCTCTCAAAGTCTTGGGAATGCACGTACATGCGCCTGGCATGAGTTTAAGCCAACGGGTCCAGGACCTGAACCGCAGTCCACTGTATCGGAGTCTCGTGACGTAGCCATTACACCATCTGCTGGTCCTGATCACTACTTTTTAAAAGAATTATTTTATTAACTTTATATTTATTTTAATTTGACCAGAGATGAACATAACAAGAGAGAAAGGGAAAGTGAGAAAGCAAGCCACCAGGTCTGGGACTCTAATCAAGGTCAGTCCTGTGGGAGTCCATCGCCCTTAATCACCACACCACCTGCTGGCCCCACTTTCAATCACTATTATGAAACACTGAATAGTTTTGAAAATTAGTTTTTGCTGCACAACTTGGCAAAGTTTCTTAGTTGAACTTAAAATTATATGAAAAAACAGACTTGTAAATATGTGATATTTAGGGACCAGCAGGTAGCATTGCTGGACACTCCCACATGGCTGACCACAGTTTGAGTCCTGAACCTAGTGGCTTGCTTTCTCACTTTCTCTCTCTCTGTGTGTGTCTCTCTCTGGTCAAATTAAAATAAGTGAACAAAAAAATAAAATTAATAATTTTTTTAAAAAAATGTGATATTTACAAGTGCAGTTTTGTGATCTCAATGACAACCAATTTTGTTTGAATGACAAGTGAAGTCAGGCTGCTTAGTATACTTCTCATGCTGTCAAAAGTTACAAGAAGTGGGACCGGCAGGTGGCGTGGTGGTTAAGGGCACTGGACTCTCACAAGGCTGACCATGGTTCGAATCCCAGACTTGGTGACTTGCTTTCTCACTCCCCCCCCCCCTCTCTCTGCTCTTCACTGGACCATGAGTTGCTCCCCAGCGCAGCAGTGACCTTGAATACAGCCTGCATTCATGGCAGGAGCAGTCTCCTCTCTCTCTCTCTAACTTTCGCTGTGTCCCTCTCTGGTCAGATTAAAAATAAACAAATAAATTTTTAAAAAGTCTACTTTTCAATTAAAAAAATGACAAGATATGTGAAGAACCAAGAATATATGTTTTATTTATAGAAAAATAAGAAATTAATAGGAAGTGTCCTTGAGGAGACCAGACATTTGATTTACTAAACAAACTTTTTTTTAAGTTTTTGCTATAAGGCACGTGTGCTCGCCATACTGCAATACCTTTTCCTCCATCCTTCACTCGAGATTTTGGGTATGCATGCACATGTGCCCAGCGTGAGTTTCAAGATATTGGGTACAGGACTCATACTACGGGATTGTTGATGTGGGATCCAGCTCCCTTAACCACCACACCACCTGCTGGCTCAGGACAAACATTTTAAACCAACTCTTAAATATGCTCAAAGACAGCTCAACTGCAGTGGCACAGGTAGTCAGGGAGATGTTGTGTGATGCTGGACCATGTGGGAAGGCTCTGTATTCACATGGTGGGTCAACCTGAACATGCTAGGTAGCCCATGATTCTGGCTGGCTCTACATATGCTAAAGGGCCAGGAGGTGGCGTGGAGATGAAGGTGCTGGATCCCACATGGCCAGCTTCGCAGTTTGAGTTCCAGACCTGACAGCTTGAGAATCATGCTGGGCCTGAGTGCACGCATGCCCAAAATCCCAGAAGAAAGTAGAAGAAAAGGGATTGTGGTGTAGGCATCCTCCCAGGGGTGATTTCTCAATCTCTCTCTCTTCCTCTCCCTCTTTTCCTCTCTTGTGTTGCTCTGGTGAGAGCATGCACCCTGTAGCAAAAAAAACAAAAACAAAAAATACTCAAAGAGCTAGAAGAAACTATGAACAAACAATTAAAGGAACCCTGGAGAATGTTGCCTCCAAATAAAGACAATCAATTAGAAGGTAGAAATTATGAAAAGAAATCATGGTCCAGTCACTTTAACATAGAAGTAATACAGGTGCTCTGGAATTATGGAAGCCATATGGCTGTCTGTGGGTTTGGCTCCAAGTCAACTTGAAAATGTGCCAGATATATGTGTGGGCTTACAGGATCCTGAGGAACTAGAGAACTAGAGAAAGGGTATTATGGCAGTACCAGCAGATGGTGCAATGGTTATGTCACTGGATTTCATTGTAGTTGGCCATAATTTGAGTCGGGACCCGGTGGTTTGAAACTCCTGCAGGGCACGTGTGCATGTGTGCCAAAAATCTCAAGAGACTGGAGGAGAAGGGATTGTAGTGTGGCCATCTCCTTAGGGGGGTGATGTCTTACTTTTTGTCTCACTGTCTCTCTGGCAAACACATGTGCCCTTTACCATAAACCTCTCTAAAAGAAAAAGAAAAAAGAAAAAGTAAGGGGATTATGGCATGAGGTGATTAAAAGATAGATAGGAGCCAGCAGGTGGTACAGAGGTCAAGGTGGCTGGATCCCATATGGCTAAGTAGGTAGAGTACTGGACCTGGTGGCTTGAAAAACAAGCCAGGTGCGTTTGCATGAGATGGGGCTGGTAGGTAGCTTGGTTAACAGAGTTGGACTCCCACATGGCCAACCACAGTTTGAGTCCTGGACCTGGTGGCTTGCTTTCTCATTCTCTCTTTCTCGCTCTGTCCCTCTCTGGTCAAATTAAAATAAGGCAATGGCCACACTGCAATCCCTTTTCCTCTATTCTCCTTGGGTACACACACACACACACACACGCCCATCATGAGTTTGAAGCCATGGGGTCTGGGACTTGAACCACAGTTGACTATGTGGGAGTCCAGTGATATAACCATCATGCCACCTGCTGGTCTCTTTAAGGTTTTTTTTTTTTTTTTTTTTTAAGAGAGATTTGTGCTTTAGGGTGAGTGTGCTTGCCAGAAAGACAGAAAGCGAGATATCACCCCCTGGGGGGTCAGGGCATGCTGCAATCCCTTCTCCTCCATTTTCCTCTCGGGATCTTGGGCCACCCGCAGGCACCGGTGTGAGTTAAAGCCACCAGTCCGGGACTTGAACCACGGTTGACTAGGTAGAAGTCCAGTGACATAGCCAGTAAGCCAACTGCTGGTCCTTTGTGATTTGGGCCCAGCAGGTGGTTAAAGTGCTGGACTCACACATGGCTGACTGCAGTTTGAGTCCTTGACCTGGTGGCTTGATTTCTCACTTTCCTTCTCTCTGTCTCTCTAATGACTATAGCAAGGAAACAATTAAATATATATATTTTTTATTTTAGAGAGATTTTGCTACAGGGTGTGTTTGCTCACCAGAGACAGAAACAGAAAGAAAGTCACCCCCTCTGAGGTATTCCTCCATTCTCCTGTTAGGATTTTTCTCTTTTTGGGGGGGAGAGGTTTATTTTTGCTATAGGGCACATGCACTTGCCAGACAGAGAGAGACAGAGACAGAAAGTGAGAAATCACCTCCCAGTAGGGATGGCCATACTGCAATCCCTTCTCCTCTATTCTACTCTCAGGATCTTGGGCACACATGCACACATGCCCAGTGTGAGTTAAAGCCACTGGGTCCAGGACCCGAACCATGGTCAACTTACCTTGGAGTCCAGCGACATAGCCATTATGCCAACTGTTGGTGCAGGAATTTTTTTTGTTTTTTCTTGAGAGGTTTTCACTATAGGGTGCGTGCGCTCGCCAGACAGACAGACAGAGACAGAGAGATAGAAAGCGAGAAATCACCCCCCAGGGGGGATGGTCACACCGCAATCCCTTCTCCATTCTCCTCTCGGGATCTTGGGCACGCACGCACGCACGCACGCACACGTGCCTGGCGTGAGTTCTAAGCCACCGGGTCCGGGACGTGAACCGCAGTCAACTACGTGGAAATCCAGTGACAGGTCCATTCCGTTAACTGCTGGTTCCCGGGATTTTTTTTAAGAATTAATTTATTTGGGACCAGCTGGTGGTATGGTGGTTAAGGCGCTGGACACTCCCATATGGCTGGCCACAGTTCGAGTCTCAGACCTGATGGCTTCCTTTCTCGCTTTCTCTCTCTCTCTCTGATTAAATTAAAATAAATGAATGAATAAATAAAATTAAATAAAAAATTCTTTAAATAAAAAGAATTACTTTATTTAACTTTATTTCGCTCATTTAATTTTACTAGAGAGAAAGTGAGAAAGCAAGCCACCAGGTTCAGGACTCCAACCACGGTTGGCCACATGGGAGTCCATGCTGGTGCTGGGCCCCCTCCTACTGGGATTTTGGACACGCACACATGGCACTGAGTTTTAAGCTGACGGGTCCAGGACTCAAATTATGGTAGACTATGTGGACGTCCAGTGATGTAACCCTGATGCCATCTGCTGGTCCCCAAAATAAATAATTCTTATTAAAAAAAAAAGTCTTACAGTCTTTTTAACATATCAAACATCTTCTAGCCACCTCTTCAGCCCTACCCACAGGTAAGCTCCTATGGATGCCCTTTTTTTAAAAGGAAGAACTTGGGGCAGCAGGTGGCATGGTGGTAAAGGCGCTGGATTCACATATAGCCCACCTGGTGATTGGCTCGCTCACTTCACCTCTCTGCACAGGTGCCCTATAACAAACTTTAAAAACAGTAATAAAAGTAAATAGATGAAAAAAACCACAGCTTCTGTTGGTTATTTCTTGATATCAAGAGTAGTTTCCTGGGCAAGCAGGTGACCTGTTGGTTGGGGTTCTGGACTCCCACATAATCTTCCACGGATTGAGCCCCAGACCTGGCGGCTGGCTTTTATCACTTTCTCTGATGAGCTCGCGTGCCCTGTAGCAAATAATAATGATATATAGTATATATATAAATAATAATGATACATAAAATCAAATGAATCATTATTTTAAAAAGTTTTCTAAATAAAAATTAGCACCTGGGATTTCTCCTGAGGCTCTAGGTTGGGCCCAGTTATCAGTTCGTCTAACTTCAATGGATTTAGAGACCAATGTTAGAATCCCCCCAAAACAAACAGGGAAAAGTGAGAGGGCCTCTCTAACACCCGCCCGCCATGACCAGCCGGAACCTTGACCTCAAGATGGCGTCGCATAGTCATAAGATTCAATCAGCTCCAATCAAAAATGGCAGGGTAGGTCGTAATTTGCAGCTCGAGCCTTTCTAGTCTCTGATAGGCGCTCCTTCTCTATGATCCTTCGTTTCTGTGTGGTGAGTCAGAACCGGCAGTGGGGGTTGTCTATATACTTTCTTCTCTATGGTTCTCCGCTCCACGCCCCCAGCCGCAGTGCATGCCGGGCAAGAGGAAGACCTCCAGAAGCTCCCCGCGCAGCGCGGCTGTGTTTGCGGCCTGTGCGAGTAGGCGCTTTGGAACCAGTTTCCTGGGCGAGCGGCGCGCAGAAACCTCGAACCGGTGGAGCCCACTCGTAACCCGGAGTCCGGAAGGGCGCGAAGACAGTACCGTTTCCTCAGCGGCGGGTGAGTTCACGCGTCTGAACGCGTGTGGACAGCGGGAGACTGGGTACCTCGGCTGAGAGTGGAGGAAAAGCTGGGGTGGCCTAGGGCCGGGGTGGGGAAGAAGTGCGGAGGGGTTGAGGTAGGGGAGGGGACGGGCACGAGGCTTGGCTTTCTCCGCTTCTCTCAGGTCTTAAAAAAGAAAGCCAGTGGGCCCAGCCGGAGCCTGTGGCGGGCGGACCTCCGCAGAAAGGCTGAGCTTTCTTCCTCGCATTGTCGCCCACTTTTCCCCTTTTCCTCTCCGTGTTCGCCATGGGGGCTTCCTGGGCTCAACGTTAGCTACAAAACGATCGGTCGGCGCCTGTGGGAGTCCTGCCCTGAGGCCCCTTTCTTAACCGAGCCCGCGAACCCGCACAGTAGATTTTCCAGGCCTAGAACACACTCACTCCAGGCTCTGCCTTGAAGCCAGCCTGCACCACCCGTTTTAGTGGGGTGCTGTCCACCAACGGATTCTTTCCCTTCCTTTTTGGTCATCTGGAGCCCGCCGCCAAGTAAACTGGGCCCCACCCCTCTTGAGTTTAGCTAATGCCCACCTCCCCTCCACCACCTTTTTAAGCACCCTCCCGACTTTCTTATTTAAGGTTCTGAGCATTGTCGTTCGTTCTACCCTCTTTCCGCATTGGAGGATGCAGTATAAACTATTTCCATTCATTCTAGGCGATTAGGAAGCTTCACATAAAAATCTGTTAACTTCTTTCTCACCCATCTTTGCTCTTTAGTATTATTTTTTTAGATGCATTTTTCACAATAGATCTAGGAATTTGAAGAGTATTTTGAAGTTATGTAATATGGATTTATATTGCCATGGAAATGCCATTTCGATACGTGGCAGAGTGGAGCAGACCAAAAGGAAAAGATTGGACTTCTCTTGCACCAGATTGCTGTCTTGTAAAGTACCGTGTATTAGGTAGTTGGTTGGCAGTAGTGTGTAAACAATTGCCATATTGTCTTAGGAGCTTTAATCTTTTTAAATGTTAGTTCCAAAATCATTCAGAGGCCTAGAAAAGCATTCAGTTGATTCCTCATAATTGAAGTAGAAGTTGTACTGTTCATATTATTTCAACTTTTTATCAAAGCTTTGGTCTTTACCTTCACCTATAAAGTTAGGATTATGATAGTGTTTGTCTAGGTTGTAATACCTAATAGATTATTGGGGGTTGAGGATTGAGAAAAACATATAAATCCTTAGTACTGTGTCTGAGTAATGCAATAAGTGTTTAGTCAATATTAATTGATATATTATTTAAGAATTTTCAATTCAGTGGAAAAGCCTAACTGGTTCACATTTCTTCAAGCATACTCTGAATTTAATTATAAACAAACCAAAGTTATCCCGTAAATTTCCTTCTTTTCACCGGTGTGTTATCACTAGAGAGACATTCCAGTACAACGAAAACAGCTTTTGGATTGGGAATTTCAGGATAGTGAGGACCCTTGAGTTTCTACCTATTTATAGTGGACAAATTAAGTTAGCCTCTTTATCTGTAAAAAGGGAATAGTAAACCTACACTAGATAGTTGGGAATTTAAATATGATAACCATACTGGACACTTTTGTTAACCAATTAGGTGACAATGGCATTTTTATTACATAATCTGTATTCTTGGAGTTACCAGATTTCATGGTACTACTTTCAAAAGTAGTTTTTTCCTTTTGTTTTTCTTTC
>NW_006208456.1:1308442-1361734 GCF_000334495.1 Tupaia belangeri chinensis
AAAACCCCTTAGTAGGAAAGTATTTTTTATTGTCTCACTGTTGCATATAGGCACTGTGTATTTTTGTTTTTTAATTTGCTAGAGGGTACATGTGCTCATCAGCGATACAGAGAGATGGCCACAGCAGTCACCTCTCCATTTTCTTCATGGCATTTTTGGGCATGCTTGTACCTGTGCCTGTCATGTTTTTTAAGCTTCCAGGTCTAGGACTTGGATCTAGCGTTTGAAGGAACCAGCTGCAACACCTGGCCCTTAACTTTTTATTTTGACCTAATTTCAACTTTACAGAAATGTTGCAGGACTAGTACAAATAATTTTCAAATGTCTCTCATCCAGAATCTGCAAATGTTAACATTTTAACCCTACTTTATCCTCTTTTCTTTCTCACTAGTTTTCTTCTGTAATGTTTTGCCATGAAGTTACAGAAATGATACTTCTTAACCTAGCATACATATTTAAATATACTTCCTAAATGTAGGTCATTTTCTTATTTAACATCAGTATATTGAACATCAGGAAATTCATACTGATATAATATTATGTAATATGTAGATTTTTAAAAGTTAATTTATTTATAGAGAATTATTTTATTTAACTTTATTTATTTTTTAATTTGACCAGAGAGCAACAGTGAGAGAGAGAGAAAGTGAAAAAGCAAATCACCAGGTCTGGGACTCAAAACGTGGTTAGCCTTGTGGGAGTGCAGCATCCTTAACCACTACGCCACCTGCTGGCCTCTGATTTGATTTATTATTATACTTTTTTAATTTGACCAGAGAGAGAGAGAGAGAGAGAGAAAGTAAGAAAGCAAGCTACCAGGTCTTGGACTTGAACTGCAGTCAGCCACATGGAAGTCCAGCACCTTAACCACCATACCATCTGTCAGCTCCCATAATGTGTAGATCTTAATTGGAATTTGGAAGTTGTTTTAAGTTGGTATTGCATTTTTAATCTTTCTTTTAGGATTATTTATTTATTTATTTATTTTTAAGACTTGCTGTAGTCATCAGAGAGAGAAAGTGAGCCGTCAGATCTGGGACTTGAATCGCAGTTGGCCATGTGGGAGTCCAGCGCCTTAACCACCATGCCACCTGTGGCCCCGGTATTGCAATTTTTTTTTCCCCCAGAGAATTTTGCTATAGGGTGCGTGCACTTGCCAGAGAGAGGGAGACAGACAGACAGAAAGCGTGAAATACCATTTGTGGGGATGGTCATATTGCAATCTCTTCTCCATTCTGCTCTTGGAATTTTGAGCATGTACACGTACCCGGTTGAGTTTTAACATGTTGGGTAGTATTGCATTTTTAAATTTTTTTTAGAGAGTTTTGCTATAAGGGATGTGTGCTCAGCAGAGAGACAGAGAGGGACAGAAAGTAAGAAATCACCCCCCCCCCCCCCCAGGCGCGGGGGGGTCTGCAGTTCCTTTTCCATTTTCCACTCAATTTTGGGCATGCACACATGTGACTGGCGTGAATTTTAAGCCTCCAGGTCCAGGACTTGAACTGTGATTGACTGTGGGAGTCCAGCGATGTAACCATTATACAATCTGCTGGTTCCAGTATTGATTTAAAAAAAATTTTTTATAGAACTATTTCATTTCATTTCATTCTTATTTTTATTTGACAGTATTGCATTTTTACAAAAGAAACAGCTTTAGGGGCCAACAGGTGATGGTGTAATGGTTAGAGCACTGAATCCTACATGGCCATCCACAGTTCAGGTCTTCAACCATTGGCTTAGAAATCACACTGGGCATGTGTGTGTTCATGCCCAAAATCCTGAGAGGACTATGGAAGAGAAGGGATTGTGGACATGGCCATCCCTAGAGGGTGATTTCTCAGTTTCCCTCTCACTGACTCTTTCTCTGGTGAATGAATGTGCCTCAATACAAAAACCTAAAAATTGGGACCAGCAGTTAGCGTAATGGCTATGTTGCTAGACTCCCGTGTAGTTGACCACAGTTCACGTCCTGGACCCGGTGGCTTAAAACTCACGCTGGGCGCGTGTGCGTGTGTGCCCAAGATCTCGAGAGGAGAATGGAGGAGAGGGATTGCATCATGTCTATCCCCCCTGGGGGGTGATTTCCTGCTTTCTATCTCTTTGTCTCTGTCTGTCTGGCGAGAGCACGCGCCCTATGGCAACTTCTCCAAAAAACACCTAAAAATAAAAAAAGGCTGCTTTATACAAGTATAATTGATGTAAAATTAACTGTACAAGGGGCAGTAGGTTGTATGGTGGTTAAGATGGTTGGATCCTACATGACCCACTAAGTTTGAGTTTTGGACCCTGCAACTTGAAAAATACACCGGGTGCTCATGGCCAAAATTCTGAGAAGAATGAAATAGAAGGTATTGTGATGTTGCCTTTTCTCCTGGAGAGAGGTTTTCTCACTTTCACTCTCTGGCTCTGTCTCTATTGAGTGCACTGACCCTAATTCCTGAGAGGAGAGTGGAGGAGAGGAGGAGATGGGATTGATGCTTAGCTGTCCCCCCAGGAGGAATGATTTTTCACCCCCCCTCTACCCCATCACAAAAATCTAAAGAATAAATAAAGTTTAAAAAAATTCACTGTAGGGACCAGCAGTTAGCGTAATGGCTATGTCGCTGGACTCCCATGTAGTCAACCACGATTCGCGTCCCGGACTTGGTGGCTTAAACTCTCGCCGAGCGCGTGTGTGTGCGTACCCAAGATCCCGAGAGGAGAATGGAGGAGAAGGGATTGCGGCGTGGCCATCCCCCCTGGAGGGTGATTTCTCGCTTTCTGTCTCTCTATGTCTGTCTGGCGAGCGCATGTGCCCTATAGCAAAAACCTCTTAAAAAAATTTCTCTGTATAGTGACTATTAACCTCCCTCTAACCTTTTTGCAAGTCATCCATTGTACTGCCCAGTGTCCAGGCAAGCACTAATTTTTCTCTATAATGTTGATTTTTTGTTGTTTGTTACAGGGCACATATGCTTACTTGAGTGGCGAGAGTGGTGGTGATGGTGAGAAAGCACCCCTTCAGGAGAGGTTACTATACCACTATCTCTTCTCCATTTGGGGCACACATTCATATGACCCTGCATGTTTTTTAAGCCATGGGGTCTGGTACTCAAACCACTGAGTAGTCAAAGTGGGATACAGTAGCTTTAACATGGCTGGCCCAGATAGTCTTTTATTTTATTTATTTATTTTTTTTGGAGAGGTTTTTGCTATAGGGCACATGTGCTCTCCAGACAGAGAGAGACATAGAGACAGAAAGCGAGAAATCACCCCCCAGAGGGGATGGTCACGCCGCAATCCCTTCTCCATTCTCCTCTCGGGATCTCGGGCATGCGCGCACACGAGCCTGGCGTGAGTTTTAAGCCACCAGGTCCGGGACGCGAACCTCGGTTGACTACGTGGGAGTCCAGCGACATAGCCATTATGCTAACTGCTGGTTCCCAGTCTTTTATTTTTTTTAATCATTGAAAACGGTGAAATACAGTCAGCCTTTTGCCTGGTGGTTAGGGCGGCTAGATCCAAAACTGTGTGGTTCTAGTCCCAGACCTGGTGGCTTGCTTTCTCACTTTCTCTCTGTCTCTCTCTCTCTCTCTCATAAGTTCATGTGCCCTATAACAAATTAAGAATAATAATAAATAAAATTAAATCCATCTTAAAAAGAAAGGAAAAATATGCTGTGTGGAGGAGAAGGGATTGTGGTGTGGAAAGTGCTTACTTGTTTTCCCTTTCTGGGTAGCTAAGACACCTCTGGCAATTTTGTTGGCGGGGAGAGGTTTTTGCTATAGGATATGTGCACTCGCCAGAAAGACAGAAAGCAAGAAATCACTCCCCAGGGGGAATGTCCATGCCACAATCCTTCTCTATTCTCCTCTAGGTATCTTGGGCATACTCACACACGCACCCAGTGTGAGTTTAAGCCATCAGGCCCAGGTCAAATACATGAGAGTCCAGCGACATAGCCATTGTGCCAACTGCTGGTCCCTCTGGCAATTAAAAAAAAAAAATTGGGTGCACCGGTATAGGTGACATGGTGGTTAAGGGCTCTGGACTCCCATGTGACCGACCACATTTTTTTAAAAAACTATTTAATTTTATTTATTCATTCATTTATTTTAATTTGACACAGATATTTATATATATATACACACACACACACACTCACACACAGAGAGAGAGAGAGAGAGAAAGTGAGAAAGGAAGCCACTAGGTCTGATATTCGAACCGTGGTTGGCCATGTGGGAGTGTCCAGTGCCTTAACCACCATGCTGCCTGCTGGTCCCTGCCGACCACATTTTGAGTCCCAGACCTGGTGATTTGCTTTTCCACTTTGTCTCTCTCTCTCTCTCTCCCTCCCTCCCTCTCTGATCAGATGTAAAAATAAATAAATAAAGTTAAATAAAATAATTCTTTTTTAAAAATAAAAAAGGTCAGTTCTGTTTTTGGAGAGTCAAAACACTTAGGTATTTTCATGCCCTCTGAAAAGCTTAGCTGTAAGATAGGAAATTTTTTTCTTTACCAAGTATTTCCCATTCTCTAGGCCTAGACCACTTTTTCCTGGAATAATGTCTGCAGACTCTAGTTCTGTGGAAATTCAGTATGAGAAATTCTTATTATTTTTAAGGTTTTTGCCATGACCATGCAACAGTCCCTTCACCTCCATTCTTCCATGTTTTTGGGCATATGTGCACATATGCTCAAGGTGGTTTTCTTTTTCTATTTTCTTTTTTTGGGAGAGGTTTTTCCCATAGGGCGTGTGCACTCGCCAGAAAGAGAACGACAGACAGAAAGTGAGAAATCCACCCCCCGGGGGGATGGCCACACCGTAATCCCTTCTCTATTCTCTCAGGATCTTGGGCATGCGCGCACACGCGCCTGGCGTGAGTTTAAGTCACTGGGTCCAGGACTCGAACCATGGTCGACTACATGGGAGTCCAGTGACATAGTCTTTACACTAACTGCTGGTCCCAAGGTCGTTTTCAAGCCTCTGGGTCTAGGACTCAAATCCTTGGCCAAATGAGAGTTCAGCAAGGTAGCCACCATGCCACCTGCTGGCCTGAGAAAAGATATTTTTAAAGTTTATGAGAGATTAATTGAAAGAGCCTGCTTTATCTGGGCTGGGGCAGTTCCTGTCCTTACAGGCTATAATTAAGGCAGGAAACAGGGCATGTTGAACTAATAGTGATTTATATTTATTGTAGAACCACTAGTTTAACTGTATAACATCATATAACTTGAAATTGCCTTTAAGAACTAATGTAATACCTAGACAAGAACCTGCACATAGAACTAATTATACATTGAATAAATAAATGAACAATTGAGTTGTATATGAGTGTTGGCCGAGGGGAATCTCTTGGTTCATTATTATAATTTTAGAAATTAGGCACAGTGTTTTGAGGGGTAGTAGTCTATAAACCTAACCCTGGTTAAATATTTTGTTTCTTTCTCACCAAGTCTGCAATGGAAGAAGTCTTGTAAGTAGCATTTCACTGATTTTGTATAGTTTTGTAGGCCCAGGAATGCGAGAAAAGGAATTGTTCTAAAGAGTAAAGAAAAAAAAAGCAAAGCAGCATAGATGTATATGTTAAGTAGTGGGGTAAATGTTACTTAGATGTTGTTTCTTTTCAGATTAAACTTAGATAAAATTTATACATAGTAAAATGCATCCGTTTGAGCCAGCCATTGGTATGGTGGTTAAGGCAGCTATATCCCATATGACTGAATGCAGTTAGAGTCCTCAGCCTGGCAGCTTAAAAAACACACTGGCACGTGTGCATGCGTGCTCAAAATCACAGAAGGAGAAATGGAACAGGAATTGTACCCTCCCTGTGGGTACAATTTCGCTCTAGAAAAAAATGTTTTTGAAGTAACCATTTTAACTTCAGTGAGTTTTAATAAATGCATATATCTGGGTGACCACTACCACACTAGAGATAGGCAACATTTAGTTTTGTTTTTTTTGTGGGGGGGACCTTTGAAATTTCAGACTTACCAGGTAAAAATGCTTTGAACCTTTTAAAAGTGAAGTACTTATAGTGTTTTTTAAAATGATTGTTAGGGGGGCTGGCAAGTGGCATGGTGGTTGGGGGCGCTGGACTCCCACATGGCCAACCATGGTTCAAGTCTCGGACCTGGTGGCTTGCTTTCTCACTTCCTCTCTCTCTCTCTCTCTCTCTGATCAAACTGGAAAATAACAATGATAATAATATAAATAAAAAGTTAAATAAAATAATTCTTTAAAAAATGATTATTAGGTAATTTTAGTGTTAGTAAATAATTCTGCATCTCTTTTTAAAAATTATTTAATTTTACTTATTCATTCATTTATTTTAATTTGACCAGGGAGAGTCAGAGAGAGGGAGAGGGAGAGAGAGGGAAAGTGGGAAAGCAAGCCACTAGGTCCAGGACTCAAACTATAGTCAACCATATGGGATTGTCCAGCGCCTTAGCCACCACATTACCTGCTGGTCCCCGCATCTCTCTTTTTCTTAAACACCTTGTGGAATTCCTCAGCAAATCCTGTTGACTACTGGGACCAGCATTTGGCATAATGACTATGTCACTGCATTCCCATGTAGTTGACTGTGGTCCCAGGCCCAGTGGCTTAAACTCATGCCAGGCGCGTGTGCTTGCGTGCCCAAGATCCTGAGAGGAGAATGGAAGAGAAGGGATTGCAGCATGGTTATCCCCCCTGGGGGTGATATTTCGCTTTCTGTCTTTCAGGCGAGCGCATGTGCCCTACAACAAAAACATCTCAAAAAAAAAAAAATCCTATTGACTACATTAAAAATATATCCAGAGTCTAACAACTTGATACCACTTTCACCACTACTACCT
Source organism: Tupaia belangeri chinensis (assembly GCF_000334495.1). Lineage (NCBI taxonomy): Eukaryota > Metazoa > Chordata > Mammalia > Scandentia > Tupaiidae > Tupaia > Tupaia belangeri. Next base: position 1,315,262 of record NW_006208456.1, read on the forward strand.
GTTCCAGGGTACCATCTCTTGTCCTGATTATTGCAGTATTCTCTTCCTTCCATACTGTTCCTGTCCAGTCTTAACACTGGGCTAATGATATTAAAATGTAAGTCAAGTTGGGGCTGGCAGGTGCCATGGTGGTTAAGTGTGCTAGACTTGCACATGACTGACCATGGTTCAAGTCTTGGACCTGGCAGCCTGTTTTCTCCTCTCTCTGGTTAAATTAAAATAAATAAAGTTAAATAAAATAATTCTTTCTTTTTTTTTTTTCATTTTTTGGAGAGGTTTCTGCTATAGGGTACGTACGCTCACCAGAAAGACAGAGATAGAAAGCGAGAAATCACCCCCCCCCCAGGGGGGATGGCCACGCCACAATCCCTTCTCCTCCATTCTTCTCTCGGGATCTTGGGCACACATGCACACATGCCTAACGTGAGTTTAAGCCACCTGGTTCAGCACTCAAACCGTGGTTGACTACATGGGAGTCCCGGGACATAGCCATTACGCTAACTGCTGGTCCCAGTAAAAAAATATAGATATATTTTTTGAGAGGTTTTCGCTATAGGGCACGTGCGCTTGCCATACATACAGAGACAGAGAGACAGAAAGAGAGAAATCACCCCCCAGAGGGGATGGTTATACTACAGTCCCGGGGATGGTTATACTACATTCCCTTCTCCTCCATTCTCCTCTCGGGATCTTGGGCATGCACGCACACACGCCCGGCGTGAGTTCTAAGCCACCAGGTCCGGAACGCGAACTGTGGTCAACTACGTGGGAATCCAGCGACATAGCCATCACTCTAACTGCTGGTTCCCACAATAAAATAATTCTTTAAAAAAAGTAAGTTGCGTCAACCTTTCAGGCCAGCTGGTGGCATTGCATGGTGATTAAGTCAGCTAGATCTCAGGGTCAAGTATGTGTATGTGCATACAGGCCCAAAATCTTTTTTTTTTTTCTTTTTTTTGGAGAGGTTTTTTTGCTATAGAGAACGTGCACTCACCAGAAAGACAAGAGAGAGACAGAGACAGTAAGTGAGAAATCAGCCCCAGGGGGTTGACCACGCTGCAGTCCCTTCTCCTCCACTCTCCTCTCGGGATCTTAGGCACGCACACACACGCGCCTGGCATGAGTTTAAGCCGCCGGGTCCGGGACTCGCCCAGCGACATAGCCATTACACTAACTGCTGGTCCCCAGGCCCAAAATCTTGAAAAGAGAAATGGAGAAGGGATCATAGAGTGATCATTTCTCATGGAGTGTGACTTCTCTTTGTCACTCACTCACTCACATTGTCTCTGGTGCACATACTTGCTCTCTAGCAAAAAGTAATAAATAAAAAAAAACTGAGATGTTCCATCTCTTTCATAGTAAAAGGCAAAAATTTTTAGTGTATAGTAGCCTTACACTACACTCTCTGAATCCCTCTTCCCAAGGTTTACTCTGTTCCTGCCACACTGTTGGTCTTGTTATTCCTTTCCACAAACATACTAAGCCACCATGCTGACCTCAGGCTCTTTGTATTAATCCTTTCCTTTAGCCTCTCTTCTCCCCCAGTAAGGACAGGACATTTCAGCCTCTTTTACATCTTCATTCAAATGTTCACCTCCTTGACCTATCCTAGTGGCCTAGCCTGTACCTAATGGAATCTCAGTACTGGAAGCCACAAGGCTATGTTTCGATTCCTAGGTTAGCTTGAAACACATGCACAGTCACAGAGCTGGAGGGTCAAAGAAACCTTGTTGAGGGTGATCCCGCCCTCCCTCTCTCTCATGTACTCTATCTTGAAGAAAATAAGAATTATTCACTGTCGGGGCTAACAGGTGGCATCATGGTTAAGATGCTGGACTCCAATGGCCAGTTGATGTGTAAGTCACAGACCTGGCAGCTTGCTTTTTCACTCCCCTCCTCTCTGCCTCTGTCTGGTAGGAATTAAAAAATCATCATAAATAAAATAAATCTTTTTAAATTTAAGATGATGACAGTATTTTTTAAAAAAAATTACTTTAACTTATTTGGGGGGGGCAGGGGTTTTTGCTAAAGGGCATGTGCATTTGCCAGAAAGACACAGACAGACAGACAGAAAGCGAGAAATTACTCTCCGGGGGGTATGGCCATGCCGCAGTCGCTTCTCCTCCATCCTCCTCTCCGGATCTTGGGCATGCACGCATACATGCATGCACACACGCCCAATGTGAATTTAAGCCGCTGATCTGGGACTCAAACTGCTGTCGACTACATGGGAGTCCAGCAACATAGCCATCACGCTATCTACTGTTCCCCTGTTTATTTATTTTAATTTGACCAGAGATGGACAGTGAGAGAGGCGAAGAGAGGGAAATTGAGAAAGCAAGCCGTCAGGTCTGGAACTCAAACTATGGTTGACCATGTGTGAGTTCAGTGCCCTTAAACACCATACCACCTGCCAGCCCCATTAAAGAAATCTTTTTTTTTTTTTTTTTTAAAGAATGTTTATTTAATTCCATTTGTTATTATTTTTTAATTTGACCAGACAGAAACAGAGTGAAGGGGAAAGCAAGAAAGCAAGCCAACAGGCCTGGGACTTGAACCATGGTCATCCATGAGGGAATCTAGCACCTTTATGCACCATACCACCTAGTGGCCCCTAAATAAATAATTCCTGGGAAAAAAAAAGTTATTCACTGTCTTAGTGAGGCCTGACCACCCCATTTAAAGTAAAGTACTCCCTAGCTTTATACTTTTTATTTTCCCGCGAAGTATTCACCAGTTTGAGTGTGTATATAAGCTTTACTCATGCTTAGAAAAGTTTATTCTTGCTGACAAGTAATTTATACTTTCATTTAGGATGTTTAAAGTGAATATTAGTATTTACTAAAGATTACCAGGAATGTCTCTTCTGATTTTTCATGGGAGGGGTCATTGTCTTAATGAAATGTTCATGAAAATTAGCCATCAACTTTGGTTTGTTACCTTAACTTAAAATTCAGTGAAACAATAACTATAAATAGGTCCAAATAAAAGCAAACTATATCAGAAAAATTAGAAGTGAGTATAACAGGCATATTGGCGTAAATAAAATGTATCTGATTAATTTTTAAAAATTATATTGATTTTAATATTATTATTATTTTTAAGTTACTATAGGGCACATGTGCTCACCAGAGCTAGACAGAGAGAAGGAATGTGAGAAAGCAAGCCACCTCGTCTGAGACTTGAACTGTGGTCTGCCATGTGGGAGTCCAGTACCTCAATCACCATGCCACCCACTGGCCCCTGGTTAACTTTTAAATAAGCAAATTACACACATAAAAACCAAGAAAATAGAGCTTAAACCCCAGGAGTATAGTTTTATTTATTTAATATTTATTTAAACTTTTTTTTAAGAATTGTTTTACTTTATATCTCTGTGTGTGTGTGTGTGTGTGTGTGTGTGTGTGTGTACGTATACGTATATAACACATAACTAAATAAGTAATTTGACCAGAGAGGGACAGAGAGAGACAGTAAGCCACCAGGTCAAGGATGGGAACTGCGGTCGGCCATGTGGGAGTCTGGCGCCCATAAACACCATGCCATCTGCCAGCCCCTAGTTTTATTTTTTAAGAATTATTTAACTTTATTATTATTATCATTATTTTTGAGAGGTTTTTGCTATAGGGTGCGTGCTCTTGCCATAAAGATGGAAAGAGACAGAAAGTGAGAAATCATCCCCCAGGGGGGATGGCCACGCCAGAATCCCTTCTCCTCCGTTCTCTCAGGATCTTGGGCACGCACACACACGTGCCTGGCATGAGTTTAAGCTACCAGGTCTGGGACTCAAACTGCGATCAACTACGTGGGAGTCTAGCAATATATAGTCATCACGCCAACAGCCGTTCCCCATTTTTATTATTATTTTTTTAAAGAATTGTTCTATTTAATGTTTTGTTTGTTTGTTTGTTTGTTTTAATTTGGCTACAGAGCTAGAGAGGGTCGGGGGATGGGGGTGGGAGTGGGAAAGCAAGCCTCCAATTCTGGGACTTGAACTGCGGTTGCCCACGTGAGTCCAGTGCCTTTAACCACCAAACCACCCCCTTTCAGCCCCTTAACTTTATTTTTTATTATTTTTGAGTTTTTACCAGAGAGAGACAGGAAAAGTGAAAAAGCATGTTGCTTGGTCCAGGATTCAAACCACAGTCAGCCATGTGGGAGTTCAGCTCCCCTAACCACCACAACACCTGCTGGCCCCTATTGCTTTATTTATTTATTTTTTTAAAAGATTTGTATCTAACACTGGTGGGGAGAAAGTGATTCTAAAGATGAGTTTATGGACCAATCTTATAGTCATTTAGAGGCTAGACACTAGGCCTTTGTTAGCATAGTACATACCATGCGGTAGATTCTTAAATTTATCTATTGAGGTCCTCAGTTTGTTTACTGGTTTTATTAATTAATCAATTTATTTATTCAACAGGTATTAAAACCAACTGCCCTCCTAAGAAAGTGCTGGTATACAATATTATATTGATAATACAAGAGCTTCTGTAAGTAGGATAGTAGCCCTCTTTAAAAAAATTCTTGCACTCTTCGAAATAAAATGTTTGGTTTTGTTTTTGGGCAAAAAGTATTAGAAAAACTTTAAAAACTCACCGTATTTGCAGTCTTACAGTCTTATATTTTTCCTTTGTAATATAAACTGATACCTACCTAAATTTTGGAGAGGTTTTTGCTATAGGGCGCATGCGCTCGCCATAGAGACAGAGACAGACAGAAAGCAAGAAATCACCCCGCAGGGAGAATGGCCATGCCTACAATCCCTTCTCCTCCATCCTCCTCTTGGGATCTTGGGCACACACGCCCAGTGTGAGTTTAAGCCAACAAGTCTGGGACTCAAACTGTGGCTGACTACATGGGAGTCCAGCAACATAGCCATTATGCCAACTGCTGGTCCCTCTACCTAATTTTTTAAAAGAATTATTTTATTTAACTATTTATTACTATTTTCTAGTTTGGTCAGAGAGAAACAGACAAAGAAAGAGAGGGAAAGTGAGAAAGCAAGCCATCAGGTCCAGTATTCGAACTGCGGTTGCCCATGTGGGAGTCCCTTAACCACCATGCCACCTGCCAGCCCCCTACCTAAATATATTTTAAAGAATTTTCAGTGCCTTTAATTATCTTAGGAATTCCTTTACCCTATAAAGCTTTATAAATATTTTAAGTAGACTGTGTTTTCTGAAATTGTATTAGTCTGTATTAAATCAAAGGAAGAGTCTCAGGAAGAATAGTTGAGCATGAGGGCATACTTTTTTAGTTTTGTATTTTAGATTTTTTGCCATAGAGCATGTACATTATGGAGAGAGAGGGAAAGTGAGAAAGTACCACCCAGGGGAGATGCCCACTCCCAATGCCTTCTGCATTCTCCTCTGGGTATTTTGGGCATGGACACACGCATGCCTGTTGTGCTTTTTAGGTTGTTGGGTCCAGTACTAGAACTGCTGTCAACCCTGTGGGATCTAGCACCTTAACCACAACACCATCTGCTGGACTTATACTTATTGTTTTAAAGAAACGTCTATGGCTAGTCCTGTACCACAGTGGTTGAGTGCTCTGCATGTAAAACCTGATCCATCTGGTTGACGTGGTCTAAATCCCAGCCCTGGCAGCTTGAAAAACATTTTAGGCACATGAATGGCATAAACGAATGCCCAAACTCCCAACAGAATGGAGAAAAGGATTGTGGTGTGATCATGACCCAGTAGGGGGGTGCTTCCTCTCATGCACATGCACTTTCTCTCTTTCTCTTTCTGGTACTTGCATGCACCATCTGACAATTAAAAAAAAAAAAAAAAAGGTCTAGTAAGCAGATAGGATACTCAACCTCATTTGTGCTCCTAGAAATTAAATTGAAATAGGATAGTTGTTTTTTTTTTTTTTTTAACCTATCAGGTTGTTAGAATTTAAACACAAATTTATTCCAGTGATGGTGAAGGTATGAGGAAAGGGAATACCTATATACTCGTTGTGGGAATATAAATTTGTACACTCGTTTCGGGGGGGAATATTTGGAAGTAAACTGTGATTACATACAGCACTAATCTGTTACAGAATTACCTGCATAAGTCCACAGAGTTACATGTCTGATATATCCAGTAACATTTGACATTATTTGTCAAGTGGAGGAGGACCCAGCCAGTGGTGTCATGGTTAGGGTGGATGGATCTCACTTAGCCAACCTTGACAGCTTGAAAAAATGTGGTGTACGAGAGCATTTGTGCCCAAAAAACTAAAAGGAGAGTGAAATGGAGGGCAGATTACAGCATGACCATTTCCCATCTGAGGTGCTTTCTCATTTTCTCATTTGCTCGCTCACTCCTCTTTTCTCTTGGGTCTCTTTTGTGAGTACACTTCCCTCTGACAAATTGAAAAACAAGTGGAACAGAATGTTATTGTTGGTTAGCTATATTATGATAATTTACTGCATTACACAAATTGGAATAGGACTTTGTGAACTGAGATGAAGAGAGATCAATGATGAGAGAAAAGCACATGACAGTATAGCATGATTACATCGTAGAACAAAATGATTATGTATTAGTTTGTATATAGAGAGATTTAGAAGGATTTAGTGATATATAGGAAACCTTTCGGATTAGGCAAGAAAGTGGAAGATTAGCACTTTTTATCTTCTGTCTTTTGAAGGGTGACTAAAACACAATAGGATAGTAGAGACAAACATTTGTAAACGCTCTTAACTTTAGACTAATTAAATTACAAAGTATTGGAAGTGCAGTTATAGTTGAGGGGTCTTAATTTTTACTAATGTCCAACAGAAATGTTTCCTGCTAAAAAAAACTGATTTCAGTGTTATTGGTTGACCATTTTGGTTGCCTTTTTTTTTCTTTTCAAGAATTATTTATTTTTATTCATTATTACTATTATTACTATTTTTCAATTTGACCAGAGAGAGACAGAGAGGGAAAGTAAGAAAGTAAGCAAGTAAGCCACCACGTCCAGGACTCAAACCCTGATTAGTCATTGAGAGTCCATTGCCTTAACTAACCACCGTGACATTTGCTGGCCTCTTGGCTGCTTATTTTGATTGATACATGGAACCCTTCTCTGATAGTATAACATTGTTTTTCTACTTTTTCAAATAGTTTGGACACATAAATATGTTGATGAAAATAAAAAATTTTTAGGAAGAAGTTTTTGCTTTTTAGTTTATACCATAGGTCATATGCATTCAATGGAGAGGGACAGAGAGAAGGAGAGTGAGAAATCACCTTCCTGGAGGATGGCCATACCAGATCACTTCTTCATTCTTGTCAAGATTTTGGGCATGTACACACACACACACACACACATACACCCCATGATTCTCAAGCTGTGGGTCTGGACTGAGAGTCCAGTGCCTTAACTATCAAACCACTAACTGGCCCTGAAGGAGAAGGTTTTTTGTTTTTGTTTTTAAAGATTTATTTATTTATTTATTATCATCATTTTTCAGTTTGACCAGAGAGAGAGAAAGTGAGAAAGCAAGCCGTCAAGTCTGGGACTCGAACTGTGGTCAACCCTGTGGGAGTTCAGCACCTTTAACCAGCATGACACCTGTCAGCCCTGAAGGAGAAGTTTTAAATGATTGTTTGTTTTACTTGAAGGACAAAGTTCTTTTAATAACAACACAGACTGGGACTAGCAGGTGGTGTGATGGTTAAGGCACATGGGGGATCATGTTTTGAGTTTCAGATCTGTGTGCGAGGCATGTGCGCATGAATACCCAGAATCCCAAGAGCAGAAGGATTGCGGTATGGCCATCCCCCCTGGGGAGTGATTTCTCACTTTCTTTTTCTCTGCCTCTCTGTTTCTAGAGAGTGCAGGTACCCTATAGTAAAAAATACTCTTAAAAAGACAGACCAGGGAAATAAGATTTTTTTTTTTTAAATGTACTTTATTTTTAAAAATTAAGTGCTAGTATCTGGTTCTTGAATTTGATTCAAGAATGGTTGAGGAGCTGGCAGGTGGCATACTGGTTGAGGTGCTGAACTCCCAAATGACCAACTATAGTTCAAGTCTCCGACCCAGCAATCCGCTAATCAAAACAAATAAATAGATAAGGAAAGACTGGTTAAGAGATTTTATTTTTAAGTTATGAACAACTAGACATTTTTTCCCCTTGGTCACAGGCTCTGTATTTGTGTGGTTACTGTATGACCTGATGTCAGGAATTTTTCCCCCTCAGGTTTGTAGTTCACTGGCATATTTGTCCTTGAAGAAATGAACAATACTGAATCAACAAATACTGTGTAACCTTGCACATTTAGTTTTTAGGGTACTGATGGGTTTTTTGTTGTTTTTTTTTTTTTTTAAGTAAATGTATTAGAACACTTAAAAACCGTAATATGACTCTCCTGGAATCTGAGTTTGGTGTAAAAAGATTCATTTATGCTTAGTATTTAAGTTTTGGATATTAACTGAACCTCAAAATTTTTTTCTTCCTTTATATGTATTCCCATATGATTGTAGGAATCTATCCTGAACTTAGATCGTGTACATTTTGGGAACTTACTTTAGAAAAGATCTAAGTTTTAAAAATTCTGAATGGACAGACAGAGAAAAGAGGGTCTTTGCCAACTCCTCTGGGTAAGAGAACTTTAGAATTTTGCAGATACTCTAAAAGTGAAGGCCAACAAACCAGGCATGTCAAATTGTGAAGTTGTCAAATAAAATGATTTGTCATAATTTCTTTCTTTAGACTGCTGCAGTAAGAATGTCTTTCCCCCCTCATTTGAATCGTCCTCCCATGGGAATCCCAGCACTTCCACCAGGGATCCCACCCCCACAGTTTCCTGGCTTTCCTCCACCTGTACCACCAGGTAAGTTTGATAATACTATTTTTTTTTTTAATAAACCTGAACTTTTGTCATTGTGATATTTATTACCTTTAGGAAAGTAATATATGTAAATAAGTTAGTGAAGATGCCTGTTACCGTCATTTTAAAAATACAGATTACTCATTTTCCTGCAGCAGTGTTTTTTTAAAGTTGTTATTTTTTAATTATATTCATTGTCATTATTTTATTTCTTTTATTGAGCTTGAGTAGAGAGAGACAGAGAGAAGAAAATTGAGAAAGTAAAGTTGCCAGGTCTGGGACCTGAATCACAGAAAGCCTTGTGGGAGTCCAGCTGCCCTAACCACCATGCCACCTGCCAGTCCCTGCAGCAGTGGTTTTTATTATTTGACTGAGAATCAAACTCTACTGGGACGTCTTAATAAGAAAATGCTGGGAGCAGCAGTTGATGTAATGGCTATGTTGCTGGACTCCCATATAGTTGACCATAGTTCGAGTCCTGGACCTGGTGGCTTAAACTCATACTGGGCACGTGTGTATGCGTGCCCAAGATCCCGAGAGAAGGGATTACGGCATGGCCATCCCCCAGAGGTTGATTTCTTGCTTTCTGTCTCTCTGTCTCTATCTTCTGGAAAGCACACACACCCTATAGCAAAAACCTCTCCAAAATAAATAAAATAACAAAAGAAAGAAAATGCTACATTAAGAATAAACAGTCCGTAGTGACAGTGGTTAAGGCGCTGGGCTCCCACATGCTGACCGTGGTTAGAGTCCTGGGCCCAGTAGCTTGAAGCTCAACACTGGGTATGTGTATGTACGTGCGTGCGTGCCTGCCCAAAATCTCAGGAGAATGGAGAAGAAGGGATTGCAGTATGGCCATCCTCAATGGGGTATGATTTCTCACTCCCTTTCTCTCTCTGTCTCTGGGTGAGTGCCCAAACCCTATAGCAAAAATTTTTCATAAAAATCTGGGGCCAGCAGATCATGTAATGGTTACATTGCTGAACTTCCACATGACCCATAGCGGTTTGTGTCCTGGACCCAGTATCCTTCAACTCAAGCCGGAAATGTGTGTGTATGTGTCCAAAATCCTGAGGGGAGAATCGAGAAAAGGGATTGTGGTGTGGCTATCATCCCTGGGGAGTGACTTCTCACTTTTTATCTGTCTTTCTCTGTCTCTCGGGGAGCACATGCACCCTGTACCAAAAATCTCCCTCTTTAAAAAAAGAAAATGCATTTACATGGCTCAAAAATTTAAAAATACAGGAGGGTTTACTATGAAAAAATTCCTTCCCTTTCCCACAAATTTTTGTTAGTACTACTGTTACTGAAAAAGGAAAATAAAACAGGATTATCAGTTTCTTTTAAATCTTTTTAGATTTTTTTTTTTTTAAAGAATTACTTTATTTAGGGGAGAAGCAGGTGACATGGTGGTTAAGGCACTGGACACTCCTACATAGCTGACCATGGTTCAAGTCCCAACCTGGTGACTTCGTTTCTCACTTTCCCTCTCTCTCTGTGGGTGTGTGTCTCTCTCTGATCAAATTAAAATAAAATGAATGAATAAATAAAATTCTTTTAAAAAGAATTATTTTATTCAACGTCATTTCTTTATTTTAATTTTACCAGAGAGGGACAGAATGAGTAAGAAAGCAAGCCGCCAGGTCTGGTCTGGAATGCGCACTGCCATTGGCCATATGGGAGTCCAGCGCCCATAACCATCACGCCACCTGCCAGCCCCTTTTCAGATATTTTGATGCATGTTATAAACCATTATAAATAACTCTTTTTTTTTTTTCTTGGAGAGGTTTTTCGCTATAGGGTGCGTGTGCTCGCCAGACAGAGAGAGACATAGAGACAGAAAGCGAGAAATCACCCCCCGGGGGGATGGTCACACCGCAATCCATTCTCCTCCATTCTCCTCTCGGGATCTTGGGCACGCACGCACATGTGCCCGGCGTGAGTTTTAAGCCACCGGGTCCGGGACGCGAACCGCGGTCGACTACGTGGGAGTCCAGCGACATAGCCATTACGCTACTGCTGGTTCCCTAAACCATTATACATTACTCTTCATCCCTTAGTTTTTTCTGTTTGCGTGTGTTTATCCAACACATATATTATCATCCTAAATACACTATTCTGCCTCATTTTTTCTCTCGACAGTATATCTTGGAGGACTTGCATTTGTAACAACATAAAGTATCATTTTGTTTAGCAAAACATTTTACCTCGGTGATAAATCAGACTTTAGTTGGAGGTCTGTCGCTAACTGCATACTGTGTACACCATAAATACTTTTTTTTACTGATAGGATTACTCAATTTTCTTTATTTTTTAAATTGACTGGAGAGAGACAGAAAATGGGAAAGTGTGAAAGCAGCCGCTAGGTCTGGGACTTGAATTGCAACTGGTCATGTGGGAGTCCAGCATCTCAACTATCACACCTCCTACCGGCCTGATCATCAATACTTTAGAAGGCAAATAATGAAATAGTGTGATAAAATAATTCAAAACCACCTTACTCAACTTCTTGTATAATTTTTACTTGCTCATGAATGCAGTTCATTAAACGTGTGAAATAATGTATGTGGTGATCACATAATACATTAAATTAGAAAATAAGATTTATTTTAAAGATGATTTTTTTGCATTAGGGCGCATGCCCTCACCAGAGATAGAAAAAGAGAGAGAGATAGAAAGAGAAGAGAAGACAAGAGAAGAGAAGAGAGACAGACAGCAAGAGGAAAAGTGAGAAATCATCCCCTGGGGTGATGGCCACACTGCAGTATTTCTCTTCTGTTTTCCTCCCAGGATCTTGGGCATGCACACACAAGCGACTGGCATGATTTTCAAGCCAGTGGTTCCGGGACTTAAACCACGGTCTGCCATGTGAGAGACCAGCGACGTAACCACTATACCATCTGCTGGCCCCAGAAATTACTAATTTTTTTTTTTTTTTTAAAGAGAGATTTTTTTTTTTTGGAGAGATCTTCACTGTAGGGCGCGTGCGCTCGCCAGACAGACAGAGAGAGACATAGAGACAGAAAGCGAGAAATCACCCCCCAGGGGGGATGGTCACGCCGCAATCCCTTCTCCTCCATTCTCCTCTCGGGATCTTGGGCACGCACGCACACGCGCCCGGTGTGAGTTTTAAGCCACCGGATCCGGGACATGAACCGCGGTCGACTACGTGGGAGTCCAGCGACATAGCCATTACGCTAACTGCTGGTTCCCTTTTAAGAGAGATTTTTGCTATAGGGTAGTGTGCTTGCCGGAGAGACAGAGAGAGAGAGAGAGACTGAAAGTGAGAAATCACTCACTGTGGGGGTTGGCTATGCCACTAGTCCTCCATTTTCCTCTTGGGATTTTGGGTACACACGCCCAGCATGATTTTTCAAAGCCATGGGGTTATAGACTCTAATCATGGTTTGACCATTTGGATCCAGGTGACTTAACCTCCACCTCACCTGCTAGCCAAAAAAATGAGTTTCTAGTGTTTATCTCTCCCCAGATTTGCTGTGCATATCATGGTATGTCTCCTTATGTCTTATTCTTTACCCACTTTAAAACAAACAAACAAAAAAAATAAAACTCAGGTAGTCACAAACTATCTTATGTTCTGCTTTTTTACTTGAGCCTGTTTAAATCTTTATGAGTTAGTATTATAGTTTTCAGTGTGGATTCTAAATTGCATGAACTTAGTAAGTTGGGATAGTAAACATGCTGTTAAATTTTGAGTAATTATTAAAAAAAAAACACCCCCTCCCCCCTTTTTAAAAGACAGACTTTTACTATACAGTGCATGCACTCACAGGAGTGAGAAATAACCCCAGATGGCCACATAACAATCCTTTCTCTTCCATCCTCCCCTTTGAATTTTAGGAACGCATGCACATGCACCCAAAAACGCACATGTGTAAATTTTAAGCCGCCTGGTCCTGGACTCTAAACTTAATCACTGTTTCAGCAACTTAACTGCTACTTCGTCTGCTGAGCCCACATTTATTTTCAAGATGTCTTGTTGACTGTTTTTTTAGAGTACCTATGAAAGAGATTCCGTGTAGATTATAGTTGGTAAATGGGAGCGTGTGTTTGTTTTGCAGCATTAAGGTGAAAAATATAGATAAAATGCAATTATAGCGTTTTTCTCCTTTTTTTAAAGAAGTTTTTTGGGGACCAGAAGGTGTTGTTGTTAAGGCACTGGACACTCACACATGCTGACCACTGTTCGAGTCCCAGACCTGGCTACTTGCTTTCTCACTTTGTATCTCATTCTCTCTGTGTGTCTGTCTGTGGTCAAATTAAAATAAAATGAATGAATAAGTAAAATTAAATAATTCTTTAAAAAACAAAGAGGTTTTTGTTACAGGGTAGGTGCGCTCACTGGAGACAGAGAGATTGAGGATAAGTGAAAAACCACCCCCTAGGGAGGATGGCAATGCCACAGCCCCATCTCCACTCTCCTCCCAGGATTTTGGGCATGGGTGTACTTGAGTTTCAAGCTTCTGGGTCTGGGACTTGAAACACGGTCAACCATGTGGGACTCCAGCACCTTAACCACCATGCTGGTCCCTTTTTTCTTTTTTTACAATAACTTTGGGACGAGCAAGTGGCATAATGATTACGTTTCTAGACTTCCACATACATGGCTGACCGCGGCTCAGGTATTGTACTCGGTGGCTTGAAACTCATGCTGGGCATGTGTTCATACATGCTCAAAATTCCAAGAGGAAAATGGAGGTGAAGGCATTGCAGTGAGACTATTCCCCCAGGGAGGTGATTTTTCATTTTCTGTCTCTGGCGAGTGCATATGCTCTATAGCAAAAATCTTTAGCTAAAACAAGAAAAACCTAGACCAGCAGATGGCAAAAAGGTTACATTGCTGAACTTCTGGACCCGGGGACCTGAAACTCATGCTGGGCACGCGTATATGCATGTGTGCCCAGGATCCTGAGAGGAGAATGTAGGAAAAGGGATTGTGATGTTCCCATCCCTCAAAGGGGTGATTTCTCACTTTCTGTCTCTCTTTCTCTGTCTCTCTAGCTAGCACAAGTGCCCTATAGCAAAAATCTCTCTGAAATTAAAAAATAAGGGCCGGTAGGTGGTGTGGTGATTAAGGGTGTTGGACTCCCACATGGAAGACTGCAGTTCGAGTACCGGACTTGGCAGCTTGCTTTCTTGCCCCCCCCCCGGTCAAATTAAGATAAATAAATAAATAAAGTTAAATAAAATAATTCTTAAAAAAAAGGAAAAAACTTTTTAAAAATTTCAGTGAATTAGAGCTCCCGAAAGTTGTCTTAGTTTACTCTTTGACAGCGGTCACAATTATTGATCTAATTTTTTTTCATGATTTTCATTTCCTATGAATGAAATAAGACTAGCAAGAATCTTAGGTTTCCAGATGAAGTTTACCATTTGACAACTTTTTTATAATTTTTTTTTTTTTTGAGAGGGTTTTGTAATAGGACACGCAAGCCCACCAGAAAGACAGAGACAGAGACACAAAGCGAGATACCACCCCCCATGGGGGATGACCACTCCTCAATACCCTCTCCTCCATTCTCCTCTTGGTATCTCGGGCACACACGCACACACACACATGCCCAGTGAGTTTAAACCACTGAGTCAGGGTCTCGAACCGTGGTCTATTACATGGGAGTCCAGGGACATAGCCATTACGCCATCTGCTGGTCCCATCCATTTGACAACTTTTTAAAAACTGTAAGCACAGGGGCTGATGGGTGGCATGATTGTTCAGGCGCTGGACTCCCACATGGTCGACTGGGGTTTGAGTCCCAGTCCTGGTGGCTCGCCCGCCCCCTTGTGTCTCTCTGGTCAAATTAAGATAAATGATTAAATAAATATAAAAAATGAATAATTTAAAAGACAACTATTAAGAGCATATTTTAGTTCTTTTTTTTAATTGACAAAGTGCTGTGTGTTTATCACATATCTATATTTGTGTGTATATATAATATGTATTATATATATTATATGCATGGTGGAATATAATGCATTAGTCTAATTAACATGCATTACTTTACATATTATTTTTTTAATGTGGAAATCTACTCAAGTTTTCAAGGATATAATAAATTGAGTTCATTCAACAATAACCAAATATTTGTGAAAATTGCTGGACTTGAGAATCACAACTAGATGAACATGACTTCAAAAAAATTATTTAATTTTTGCATGTATTTATTTATTTATTTGTTGTGATATTTGGGCTGCTAGGTCCGGGACTTGAACATTGTTCAGCCATGTGGAAGTCTAGTGACTCAACCACCATGCCACCCGCCAGCTCTGAACATGACATTTTATATTATGTATATGTTTGTGTGTGTATGGTTTTGTACCCCTTAAGGCAAAAGCATGTTTGCTTTTTCTTGTGAGTTTATACAGATCTATCTGATACTGCATCGTTTTTTTTTTTTTTTTTTTTTTTTCTTTAAAAAAAAAAAACAAGAAATTTATTTAAACAATAAGACACTTGACTTGAAGGGAAAACTAGGATTCGTTTTTTTTTTCTTTAAGAGTAATCTACCCCTGCTTAAAGACAGATTGCCCTACAGGTATCATAAACAAGGTATTCAAGGATTTTTATGTTGTTGGTTTTTTTTTTTTCTTTTTCTTTTTGTTAAAACAGTGATAGCAAAATAACTTACTGGAATATAAAGATAAGAGCTGAATGAGCATGCCACTAATGGAGAAAGGGGGTATTTTCACAGAACTGGTATTTTTCCCCATCCCATCTCCATTTGATGTCAATCAAAACATACCACTGGCCATTTAGTTAAAAAAAATGCAATATGCTTGTGCACATACACCAGTTACTTTATATACAATAAAGGAATGAGGAGGATGTGGTGAAACCAAATTGTGGTTTTCTAATTGAGAATGTATTCTAGGTCTGTAAGAACGGAGTTCTGGAGTAAAGTAGCAGGTTCCCTTTTTAGTAGACACCTCCTGTCTGCTGTTGGAACACATCAATTGTGTCTCCATCCTCTATTTCCAACTGTGCAGGTGTGTCTGTTCCGTTGAATGGCTGCCCATCAAATCGGAATCTGATCTGCCTCATTGACAAACCCTGTCGTTCACAATAGGCTTTCAGTAGTTTACTAAGTGGTGTATGCCTCTTCATCTTAAACTGCACCACAGAACCATCCTGCCCCGCCACTTTCAAATTAATATGATCGTTGTTCTCAGTCTTGACTCCTTCCTTGAGCTTTTCGTCGGCCATGGTGAGTGCCGGAGTCTCCTCAGCTGCTGTTTCACAAAAGAGGTACCAGGTCCTCACTGAGTAAGCACACAGGTAGCCCCAGGAGCAGCAGAAGACGGAGGCTGCAGCGGTGGAAGAGGGAAAGGGTGCGTGCTTGTCGTGCGCTCCCTCCTCCCACCCTGCGTGCGCGAGCCCAGGTTTTTTTTAAAAAAGAATTATTTATTTATTTATTTTCACATGCGTTTTGCCAGAGAGAGATAGAGAGAGAAAGAAAGAAAGAGAGAGAGAGAGAGAGAGAGAGAAGAGCAAAGGCCTCCAGGTCTAGGACTCGAACCATGGTCAGCCATATGGGAATTCCAGCGCCTTAACCACCATGCCACCTGCTGGCCCCAATAATACCTCAGTTTTGAAAATCCCACATTATCTGTATTCATTTTCATTATTCTGTATTTCCACATATTGACTGTAAGGGTACTAGTTTGTATGTCTTATAGTTGGTACTGAACATAATCATATATAATAGTGTTCTAACTCATTACTATTTTTTTTTTCCATTTCCCAGGGACCCCAATGATTCCTGTACCAATGAGCATTATGGCTCCTGCTCCAACTGTAAGTATAATTTAAAGGAGGACTAGGTGTGCTAGTGCTTTTGAAGTTAAATAAAAAGCTTGATAAACTTGGATAAATTATGTATAAGTGTTTCAAAGACTAATTAGAATGAGAACAGCCATGTAGGTTATACCACTTACTGGAACAAGTATCATTTTCACTCAGCTATACACATACATAGTTGCCCCAAAGTATGCACTGTGAATAGTTTGATTTTCCTTATTCTCTAAACTCTCGATACAGATTTAGGGCATTGACTCTTTCATCATTCTCTCATCTTCGTCCTAGGGGATAGGAGAAAGAGCTGACATGTCTGATCTCATGAAAAGATTGTAGGAATGATCCTCAATAGTAATTTAAATTTTCAAATGAAATTTGTGTTAAGTATTTCTCTACTCTTTTTCTCCTCCCTAATTTTTAGTCCCTTTTAAGCTATTTTTATCTTTATCCCCTAGTGTATCTTAAAGCTTTATAAAGTTTTTTTTTTTTAAGAGGTTTTTGCTATAGGGCACGTGCGCTCGCCAGACAGACAGAGAGAGAGAGACAGAGAGACAGAAAGCGAGAAATCCACCCCCCCAGGGGGCATGGTCACGCCGTAATCCCTTCTCCTCCATTCTCCTCTCAGGATCTTGGGCATGCACGCACACGCACCCGGCATGAGTTTTAATCCACCAGGTCCGGGCCGCGAACCGCGGTCGACTATGTGGGAGTCCAGCGACATAGCCATTACGCTAACTGCTGGTTCCCTAAGCTTTATAAAGTTTTACTGAATACTTTTCTTTGCTGAAGTGTTCCATTATTCACTGTTATATCTTTTTAAAGTTATTACATTTTTAAAAATTACTATATTTTATTTATTCACTCATATATTTTAATTTGACCTGAGAGAGACACAGAGACGGAGAGTGAAAGAAAGTGAGAAAGCAAGCCACCAGGTCTGGGACTTGAACTGTGATCAGCATTGTGGTAATGTCCAGTGCCTTAACCACCATACCACCTGCCGGTCCCCTCATTGTTAAATCTTAACATCTTAATTCTTCACATTTATGACCAGCAGATGGCGTAATGGTTACATTGCTAGACTCCCACATCGTTGACCATGGTTCGAGTCCAGGACCTGGCGACTTAAAATTCATTCTGGGCACATTTGCGTGTGTGCACAGGATCCCAGGAGGAGAATGGAGAAGGCATTGTGCTGTGGCCATCCCCCTGGGGGATAATTTCTCACTTTCCTGAACCCTGTAGCAAAAATCTTCCTCTAAAAAGAATAAAATGTGGTGCCGGCAGGTGTCATGGTGTTTAAAGGCTCTGGATTCTCACATGGCTGACTGCGGTTCAAGTTCCAGACCTGACAGCTTGCTTTCTCCCTTTCTCTGTCTGTCTCTGACCAAATTAAAAAAATAATAATAATAAACGGAATTAAATAAATAAATAATTCTTTTTTTTTTTTTTGAGAGGTTTTTGCTATAAGGGGGGTGCGCTCGCCAGTCAGACAGAGAGAGACAGAAAGCGAGAAATCACCCCTCAGGGGGGATGGCCTCGTCGCAATCCCTTCTCCTCCATTCTCTTCTTGGGATCTTGGGCACGCACGCACACGCGCCCGGCGTGAGTTCAAGCCACCGGGTCCGGGACTCGAACCATGGTCTACTACGTGGGAGTGCAGCGACATAGCCATTATGCTAACTGCTGGTCCAAATAAATAATTCTTAAAACAAAATAAAAAAAAAAAAATGCTGTGTGCCACATGGCACATAACTGTTAAGTAGCCAGAACTTTTCTTTTAGTTAATCAATATTGCTGGCTTTAATTAGACTTCTTTAGTGAGGGATGGTAGATCCCATTTTTATCCTTTTTTTTTTTTTTTAAATATCTTTGGATGGGCTTTGGAAGGGGAGTCTAGTGTCGATATTTCTAGTAGAAGGGAGAGGGGAACTATAGAGATAGTTGGGAATATGCTATGAAGCAGACTACTGAGACATGTGGTTTCATAGCCCATGGGCAGTCCAGCTTTTCTTGCATTGAGTACCCATAGTTTGGCTACTTTGGCAAGTTTCCAGACAAGTACTTTTCTTCCTTGTGCTTCTATCTAGAAAAGGGTAGAATTTTGGGTTTGGAGCAGCTCACCAGTATTTATGCAGTACCTGCTGAGGACCTATTACTGAATTATGGGTCAAGTATAAAGATGAGTTAGACTTCATTCCTCTCAAGTTGAATATTATAAAGTAGGAACATAAGTAACTGATAAAAAGCAAAATATAAGCATGGGGCAAGGCTGTAGGATATTTGAATATTCTGGCAGAGGATTAGCACGGGTAATTGAAAAGTGCTTTATTTATACCAGTACTGAGGACAGCTGTGGAAAAAAACCTGTGAATATGTTTCATAATTTTAAATGACTATTGCTTAAACATTTAAAAATTATGTCTTATACAAAAAAATTATTTCATTTTCTTTTTCGAATTTTTTTTAATAGTGGATTTTTGTTATGAGTAATAGTTTGTGTTAATGAAAGGTCATTTGCTTTGATTAGGTGTGCATAAGCTTCAGTGATAATGTGTGGTATCGTTTCTACTTTTAAAATGATATTGACAGCCTAATATTACATTAACAATGACAGGAAACTTAATTGCCCAATTAAATTTTACCTTTCTTTACCTTAGGTCTTAGTACCCACTGTGTCTATGGTTGGAAAGCATTTGGGGGCAAGAAAGGACCATCCAGGCTTAAAGGCTAAAGAAAATGATGAAAATTGTGGTCCCACTACTACGGTTTTTGTTGGCAACATTTCGGAGAAAGCCTCAGACATGCTTATAAGACAGCTGCTAGCTGTAAGTTATACTCTTCCTTTTTTATTATAAGAAAATTTTATTGTTACAAATTTCAAACATAGGGGACAGCAGGTGACGTGATAATTAAGATGCTGGACACTCCCACATGGTCAACCAGGGTTTGAGTCCTGGACCTGGTGGCTTGCCTTTTCACTTGCTCTCTCTTTTTCTCTGGTCAAATTAAAATAAGTGAATAAATAAATTTAAAAATATATAATTCTAGACAAAATTTTTAATTCAAACAAAAAAGCAAAAGGAATTCTGAATTATATTGACAAATTTCAATCCTGCATAAAAAAGACTTGTATTGATTTTGGAGGTTTGTCAATGAATGCATTTTGGTACATTTACTTTTTCTCTATACACACATGTGGCGTAATGTTAAAGGTGTTCAACTTCCACATAACTCACTGTAGTTTGAGTCTGGACATGGCAGCTTGCAATGCATGCCAGGTTTGTATGTGTGGGTGACCAAAATCCCAAGGGAGAATGGATTGCGGTGTGGTCATCTTCCCTGGGGGGCAATTTCTCACTTTTTTCGCTCTGTCTCTCTGATGATTGCTGTAATCCCTTCTCCTGGGATTCTCCTAGACATGCACACACATATACACCTAGCATGATCTTCAGGTCACCAGATGTGAGACTTGAACTTTAGTCACCGATGTGTGAGAGTCCAGTGACTCAACTACTTCGCCAGCTGCTGTCTCCCAAAATAATACTATGACATTAATTTGAATTTATGATAGTTTTTGTTCCTCTAATATTAGATACCTAGGTTTGGCATTTGTTCTTGGTAGTATAAAATTCCTGATTTAAAAATTTTTTTTTCCTAGAGAGATTTTTGCTCTAGGGTGTGTTGTTCCCCCAAGTGAAAGAAAGCAAGGAATCATGGGGGGGTGAGGGTCGTGCCACTCTGTAATCCCTTCTCCTCCAGCCTCCTCTTGGGATTTTGGGCACGTATACACACATGTTCCAAATGAGTTCCAAGCTGCTGGGTGTGAGATTCAAGTCATGTTCAAACTATGTGGGAGTCCAGTGATGTAACCATTTCACCATCTGCTGGCCCCCAGATTTCTGATTTATTAAAAGGTGGAGAATTTGGGCCAGCAGGTAGCATGGAAGTTAAAGTGGCTGGATCCCACATGACCAACCACCTGGTTTGAATCCAAGGCCTGGGTTGGAAAACATGCTGATCCTTGTGCATGTTTACCCAAAATCCCAAGAGGAGACGGGATTGTGGAGTGGCCATCTCCTTGGTGGGACATTTTTCACCCTTTCCAGTCCCGCATGTAGCAAAACTTTAAAAAAAAAAAAAAAAAAAAGTTTAAAAAAAAAGGTAGAGAATTTATTTGTGAATAAAGAAGTGTCAGTAAGGGCCAGCCAGCCCTGTTTCCTAGTGGTTAAGGGAATCGGATCCCACATGCTCGACTGTGGTGTTTGAATTCTGGTCCCATGGAGCTTGAAGAATGTGAAAGATACATGTATGTGCATGCCAGGAATCTCATCAGAGTAGAGAAGTGGAGGATTATGGTTGATCCAGACCCATTGGGGGGTGCTTTCTCCCTTTCCCGCTTACACCCGTGCCACTTTGTCTGCTCTGGGGAGTTACACATGCCCTTTGGCATTTGTTAAAAAAAGAAGAATCAGGAACTTACATTTTTGTTAAGATCATTTGTTACCTTTTTAATATAGTAAATGTGGGATATAGAATATCAATAATGTAAGTTGCTGGTATATATTTTTTACCTAGTGGAAATAAAATTATGGTTATTTTTAAA
Source organism: Tupaia belangeri chinensis (assembly GCF_000334495.1). Classification (NCBI taxonomy): domain Eukaryota; kingdom Metazoa; phylum Chordata; class Mammalia; order Scandentia; family Tupaiidae; genus Tupaia; species Tupaia belangeri. The sequence goes on from NW_006208456.1 coordinate 1,336,500, forward strand.
GAATTATTTAACTTTATGTATGTATGTATGTCCAGAGAGGGACAGAATGAGAGTGAGGTCAGGTGCGGGGGAGTGCAAAAGCAAGCCACCAGGTCCAGGACTTGAACCACAGTTGGCCGTGTGGGAGTCTAGCACCCTTAACCACCACAACACCTGCCAGTTTCTAAAATTGTGTTCTTTTCATGAAAAATTTGTTCTGTTCAATGGTAATATATATTCTTTTCTTTTTAAGAAATGCGGTTTAGTTTTGAGTTGGAAGAGAGTGCAAGGTGCTTCCGGAAAACTTCAGGGTAGGTCTTGTTTTCCTTATTTATTGAGATCTGTCTAATTTATACATGTTTTATTCTCGTTTCTCTAACCTTAATCAACTCATGATAGTTTATTTATTTATTTTAATTTGACCAGAGAGGGACAGTGTGAGAGAGAAGGAAAGTGAGAAAGCAAGCTGCTGGGCACAGGACTTGAACTGTGGCTGGCCATGTGGGAGTCAAGTGCCCTTAACCGCCTTGCCACCTGCTGGCCCTCCTAGATAACTTTATTAAAATTTAGTTTTGTTTAATATTCTTGTTTCGGGTACCAATAGTTGGTATAGTTGCTATGTCACTAGACTCCTGTGTAGTCAACTACTGTTCAAGTCCTGGACCTGGTGGCTTAAGCTCACTTCAGGTGCGTGTGCATGCCTGCCCAAGATCCTGAGAGGAGATTGGAGGAGAAGGGATTGCAGCATGGTCATCCCCCCTGGAGGGTGATTTCTCGCTTTCTGTCTCTTTGTCTATCTTTTTCCTTCTGGCTAGCGCACGTGCCCTATAGCAAAAACCTCTCTTTAAACAAACAAACAAACAACACACAAAAAAACCCCCAAACACACACACACACACACACACACACACACACACACACACACACACAGACACACACACACAAAATATCCTTGTTGGGTTTAAGAGGTTTTACTAATCTTTCGAGTTCTGGACCAGGCAGTTTGAAGATTATGCTGGAGATGTGTGTGTGCACATGCTTCTGTGTGTCCAGAATATTTAGAGGAGAGTGGAGAAGAAGGGATTGCTGCATGACCATTCCCCCTGGGGTGATTTCTCACTTCTTTGCTCTCCCTCTCCTTCTTCTCCTCCTTCCTCCCCATTGAACACATGAGCCCTGTGACAAAAGAAAAAAAAGTCTGAGCACCTATTGATTATCATTTCCAGGACTGATTCATTTACTCACTGCCTGTAAAATACAATAGGCTATTAAAATTTTCTATCATTCTGGGGCTGGTAGGTGGTGTGGTGGTTAAAGGCACTAGACTCCCACATGGCTGACTGTGGTTTGAATGCTGGACCTGGTGGCTTGCTTTCTCACTTTCTCTCTTCCCCTCTCTCTGGTCAAATTAAAATACATAAAGTTAAATGAATTAATTCTTTTTTAAAAATACAAACTTCCTTTCATTGAAGATCAAGTCATCTTTGTTTATTAGTAGAATACTTCTGTAAGAACAAGCTTCCCCATCCGTTTACTATGTGATTACTTAGAGGTACAGTTTATATAGAAAGATGAGATAAATATTAAGGTTCTTTTTATTGCTCAGGGCTAGTCCTCAGCAAACTGTAACAATGAATAACTTTAAAATTTTTTTTTGGTCGTTTTGAACTTAATGGATTGAAGCATATTCATCGTTGTTTTATTTAATTTGGGGTCATTGTAGCTTATTTATTTTATTATTGTTATACAGTGAGTGCATGGTCTTGTCAGAGAGGGATAACGACCCCTCCAGTGGGGTATGGTCACACTGTAATCCATCCTGTCAGGATGTTGAGATATGTACATAAAACCAGCATAATTTTTAAACCTCTGGGACAGAATTTAAACTATGCTTAGCCATGTGGCATCTGGGTGCCAATGCATAGTGTTTCAGCCCCAGTGTAGCTGTAATAGTTATTAAGCTTAAACTTAACTTTCCTTTCCTCTCCTCTTCTCTTAAAAACCTCTCTTTCTTTTCCTTCCATCCACCTGTTTGTTCATCCATCCGTCCATCCTGCCTTCCAGTTTTGCTATAGGGTCTTTGTACTCACCAGAGAGACTAGTACGTGGGTGGAGGGCCCAGGGGAGTCACGGCCTGTTTGCCTGGGAGATTGGGAGAAAGGATCCTCTAATGGAGTAGTCATGCTGCAGTCCATTTTCCTCTTTTTCTCCATCTTTTTGGGATTTTGGGCAGGTGTACATGTGTGCCTGGTATGTTTTTCTTTTTAAAAAGACTTGTTTTTTTTTTTTCCAGAGACAGAGACCAATAGAGACAGAAAGTATGAAATCACCCCTTGAGGGGAAGACCTTACAGCAATCCCTTTTCCTCAATTCTCTTGGGATTTTGGGCATGCACACACATGTGCCCAGCCTGAGTTTCAAGCCACTCAGTCTATTACTCAAACTCAGCCATGTGGGAGTCCAGCAACATAACCATTACACCATCTGCGTCTTACCTGATTCAACCCACTCAGTCTAGCAGTTAGAACCTTAGATGTGTGGGATCTGACTCCGTATGTGGTTGGGCTTTTATTGCTTCATCATGGCACTGGCCACAGAATTTGTTTTACCACCCCTTCGAATATTACCTCTTTGGGGCTAGGGGGTGGTGAGGTGGATAAAGATGTTGTACTCCCACATGGACAACTGTGGTTTGAGTCCTAGACCTTGTAGCTTGCTTTCTTACTCTCCTCTCGTCAAATTAAAATATAAATAAAGTTAAATAAAATAATACTTAAAGGGACCAGCAGTTCGCGTAATGGTTATGTCACTGGACTCCCATGTAGTCAATTGCGGTTCGAGTCCCAGACCCGGTGACTTAAATTCAAGCAGGGTGCACATGAGTACATGCCCAGGATCCCTAGAGGAGAAAGGAAGAGAAAGGACTGTGGCGTGGCCATCTCCCCGGGGGGTGGGGGTGGGGGGTGATTTCTCGTTTTCTGTCCCTCTGTCTCTCTCTGTCTGTCTGGCATGCACACGCCCTCTCCAAAATAGTAATAATAATAATAATGATACTTTAAAAATTACCTGTCTGTGGATAATGCCTTAGTTAGCTGTTAAATATGAGTATGCCATACATAATTTTTTCATCTTACTATTTATTTATTTTTATTTTTTCTTGGAGGTTTTTTTCTTTTAGGGCATGTATGCTTGTCAGAGAGACAGGCATTTCTTATTTTCCCTCTCATTAGAGGAAAATTTTTTTACATTTAGTTTTGCTTAATGTTCTTTGGTTAAAGTCTTACTAATTCTAAGATAGACTAGTTATAAAATGAAGTAGATATATAAAAAGTATTGTGGTAACTAAGATAGAGGATTTGTAGTTTTGTAATTTCACATTTAAAAATTGAAAAATGCTATATTGGGGGCCGGCAGGTGGTGTAGTGGTGATGGATGCTGGACTCCCACATGGTTGACCACGGTTCAAATCCTGGCCCTGGCAGCTTGCTTTCTTTTCTCTCTTTGTGTTTTGCTGTGGTCAAATTAAAAAAATTAAATAATGATAAATAATGGAATTAATTCTACAGGAAAAATGTGCTATATCTAGGTTCATGTAGCTTGTTATTTGTGTCTTTTGGAGGCAAGATGGAATTAATTCATTAAATAATAATCATTTTTATTATGAAATTCGCCGACTCTGCTAAGTATTTTATGAGCACTTCTAATTAGTAATAGTTTGCCTGATTTGAATTTTCTTTCCTCTGTTTTTGTTTTCTCCTTGCTTCCTGGTGGTAATTTGTAGGTGCCAAAACTGAAATGATAAAGGGAATTGGAGGATGAGGCAAAGTGACAGCTTTAATAGTCCTTATATTACAACATTTGTTGTCCAAGGATTTTTCTTTTTCTTACTTTTTTTTTTTTTTAATTTTTCATGATTGCCTTGACACTTTACTTATCCTTTACTTCCATTGCTAGCCTTTGGATTCTGTGAGTACAAGGAGCCTGAATCTACCCTCCGTGCACTTAGATTATTGCATGACCTGCAGATTGGAGAGAAGAAGTTACTTGTGAAAGTTGATGCAAAGACAAAGGCACAGCTGGATGAATGGAAAGCAAAGAAGAAAGCTTCTAATGGGGTATGTTTTCGATAGTGTTATCTTTTTTAGGCCATCTATGCTATTTCAACATAAGTGCTTTTCATTATAAATGAATCTAATATGGGGCTTCACAAGATCATCATCATCATTAAATGTGTTTGTGTTTTTTATTCAGGAGGGTATTTTATAGTTCGTAGATTTATTAAGTCTTTTATCTACCCACAGTGGGTGGATGACTGTTGGTTTGCTTGTTCCAGGTTGGGATGAAAGTAGTAAGGGAGGCTGGACAAGTTTAACTTGCCAGAGAAAACACTGGTACAGACTATTCCAAACAGAGCTAATTCATTAAGGCAGCTTTGTAAGTAAGTACAAAATATATTTCAACCTACACAGTTTTTATTAGTTGCCCTCTCGTTTAAAAGTGTACATATTCTAAAATGAAAATAAGTCTTCTTACTTTCTTTAGCTGAGTGGTTTTATTCAGCCTATGTTATGTGATGCTGAAGCAGAGGAAATTCTTGTATCTTTTATCAAACTACTGTTACCATCAGCAAAGCAAAACATAAGTAAAACTTGAATATGTATTTTCGTTCTTTTTTTTTTTTGAGAGATTTTTGCTATAGGGCACGTGCGCTCGCCAGACAGAGAGACAGAAAGCGAGAAATCACCCTCCGGGGGGATGGTCACGCCGCAATCCCTTCTCCTCCATTCTCCTCTCGGGATCTTGGGCACGCATGCACATGCGCCCGGCGTGAGTTTTAAGCCATCGGGTCTGGGACGCGAACCGCGGTCGACTACGTGGGAGTCCAGCGACATAGCCACTACGCTAACTGATGGTTCCCGTATTTTCCTTCTTTTTGATTCTTCCTTCATAATAGGGATCACCAAGCTGAGCCAGAATAGATTTATTGTCTTCCACTCCCCACAAAACAAAAGCAAAATAGCCTTTGCTTTTAAGTTTTCATTCTCTCTCTCTCTCTCTCTCTCTCTCTGTTTTAACCTGTCAGAGAGAGACATAGAGAAAGATACAATGAGGCATTGTCACCCCAAAAATCTTTTTTTGCTGTCCTGTTTCTCCATCCTGTCAACTTTTTCTGGTATGCACGAGCTTGTGTCCACGTTTATAGAGATTACTATGATAGGGTATGTTGCACTCGCTGGAGAGATAGAAAGCAAGAAATTATTGCCGAATGATATGGCCGTGCTTCAATGTCTTCTCCATCCTCTACTTGGGACTTTTGGGCTTGCTAGCATATGCACCTGGTTTGAGTTTTAAGCCATCAAGTCTGGGATTTGAACGACGATCTCCTATATGGGAGTTAAGCAACGTAGCCACTACACCGTCTGCTGGTCCCATGCCCAGCTTTTTTTTTTTTTTTTTTGAGAGGTTTTTGCTTTAGGGCGCGTGTGCTCGCCAGACAGACAGAGAGAGACATAGAGACAGAAAGCGAGAAATCACCCCCCGGGGGGATGGTCACGCCGCAATCCCTTCTTCTCCATTCTCCTCTCGGGATCTTGGGCACGCACGCACACGCGCCCGGTGTGAGTTTTAAGCCACCGGGTCTAGGACGCAAACCGCGGTCAACTACGTGGGAGTCCAGTGACATAGCCATTACGCTAACTGCTGGTTCCCTCATGCCCAGCATTTTATTCAAGCCACAGGAGTTGAGATTAGAACCACAGTATACCTTGCAGGCCTAGGTCCTATGAGCTGAACTTCCCTACTGTGCTAAAGGGTTGGCTTTCTTTCATTATCTTTCAAAATAGATGTAGCTTTCAGCGCTCCTCTCACCCTGCTTTATAAAAATAATTGTGTATTCTGAGCTTGAAAATAAAAATGCTTAACAAAATAAAACAAAGTATTGATATGAAGAAGAAATTAAATTTTACCCATATTCTCATTAATAATAAGTAACAAAGTAGCAATTGTGGTTGCACATTCTTGTAGACATTTTTCTCTGAAAGAATATAGGCTTTTTTTTTTTCTTAAACGATTTATTTATTTATTTATTTTTGAGGGATTTTTGCTATAAGTGTGCATGCACTCACTAGAGAGAGAGAAAGTGAGGAATCATCTCCTGGGGGGATGGGCACGCCACAATCCCTTTTCCATTCTCCTCTCAGGATCTTGAGTATGTACACATACATGCCCGGCGTGAATTTCGAGCTACGAGACTCGACTGATACCACAGTCAAGTCCAGTGTTGTAACCATTATACCATCTGCTGGTCCCTATTTATTTAATTTTATTTATCATCATTATTATTTATTTTTTTATTCACCAGAGAGAGACAGAGGAAAAGTGTAAAAGCTAGCTGCCAGGTCTGGGACTCGAACTGCTCTTAGACGTTTAGAAGTATCGAGCCTTAATGCCACGTGCAGACACCTAATGAATACTTTTAATTATATGTGAATTTTCATTTTATAATAACAGGGTTGAGGGATCAGTATTCGGCATAGTGGTTAAGGAGCTGGACTCCCATGTAGTTGACCACTATTCCAGTCTGAGACCCGGTGGCTTGAAACTCATGCCATGCACATGTCCGTATGTGCCCAAAATCATTAGAGGAGAATGGAGGAGATGGGATTACGGTGTGGCCATACTCCCTTGGGGGGCAACTTCTCGAATTTCTGTCTGGCAAGTGCATGTATTCTATGGCATAAATCTCTCTCTCAAGAAAAGTAAAAAGTATTGGGGGCTGGCAGGTGGCGTCGTGGTTAAGGCCACTGGAATCCCACATGGCTGACTGTGATGTGGTGCAAGTTCCAGACCTGGCGGTTTGCTTTCTCACTTTCCCTCTCTTTCTCTCTCTCTCACTCTCTCTCTGTCCCTACCTGGTCAAATCTAAATAAGTAAATAAGTAAAGTTAAGTAAAATAATTCTTTTTAGAAAAGAAAGTATTGAACTTAATTACTGTTTTAAGAACAGATTTGTTACTTAATCCGTTTTGATTTTTACTAAGTCTTTAACTGATTTCCCTGCATTAGTTTCATCTGTTAAGAGTACTTATTTTTTTTTTAAGAGCCTAAGTGTTGTTGACTCTTGAACAACATAGGTTTGAATTACTGTGGCCCAATTTTACACTGATGTTTACATATACATATGTGTATATATATGTATGTATTATAGGAAATTTTTTTTTGAGATTTACAAGTTTGAAGAAATTGCAGTGGTGTAAAACATAAATGTAAAGGCATGTAAAGATTTAGTATTCCATTTTTAACTTTGTAGAACTATGATTCTCCCTCCACTATTATAATAGCTTTGTAACCACTTCCAGTTATTTTTGTGAACTTAAGCTAATTGTTTTTATATGAATAGTTTGTCTTAATAAATTCACTAAAGAGTAATCTGTCATAGTTCTTGCATATTTTTTGTTTTGCTTAGTGCAATATGACCAAGTAGAATATACCGTGTAATTTTTCTAAGGGTTTATTAGTTTATAGGCTAGGTTACTGTGATGTAATCATATTGTTACTGCTTATCAATATGTTAGTCATTACACATACAGATAAATTTGAATTTTTTTCACATTTTCATTTCTGATGGTTAGTGTTTGTAAAACATGTAGAGTCTACAGTGTTGTGGGACCAGCAGTTAGCGTAATGGCTATGTCGCTGGACTCCCATGTAGCGGACCGCAGTTCGAGTCCCAGACCCAGTGGCTTAAACTCATGCTGGGTGCGTGCCCAAGATCTCGAGCGGAGAATGGAGGAGAAGGGATTGTGGCATGGCCAATCCCCCTGGGGGGTCATTTCTTGCTTTCTGTCTCTCTGTCTCTTTTCATTGTCTGGCGAGCGCACGCGCCCTATAGCAAAACCTCAAAGAAAAAAAAAAGAATCTACGGTGTTGTGTATCATAAGACATAATAGAGGTGAAGATACTAACAAAAAGAATCATTTTTTAAACCATGAACATAAACTTAAGATATAGATAAATAATACAAGAATAAGAATGTATTTTTGCTTCTTTGTAATTTAAGCATTTTTATTTTTTTAGCTTGCCTTTTATTTTTAAGAATTATTTAATTGTATTTATTATTATTATTTAATTTGCTATAGGGCATGTGCACTCACCAGAGAGAGAGATAGTGAGCAAGCAAGCCACCATGCTGGGACTCAAACCACAGTTGGCCATGTGGGAGTCCAGCGCCCCAGCCTTTCCCCTTACTGTTCTATGTATTCCACAAATTTGTGCTTTCCTCACATCTCATGTCCTTGTTCCCCATCTATGCTTCCTATTGAATTTCTACTCACCATGTACCATATATGTTAAGGATTACACTTCATATGTTCCTCAATTCCTACAAACCTTATTTACCCTGCCCTCAGCCCCTCTCAAACAGAACTAAATCCTGTCTGTCTTCCATATAAAGTAGGGTTTTACTGCTGTATGTCAATGTGATGTTTTTTATTACCAGAGAGTACAGGAGCTCACGAGAGAGAGAGAAAGAGAGAGAGCGCACGCGAGCGAGCACCACCCAGTAGCATTTGGTCAGTCTGCAAATTCTTTTTTCTGCATTTTTCCTTCCCATCAGGTTTTTGGGCATGAACCTACATGTTCCTTGTGTGTTTTTCAAGGTACTGAAGTTATTCTCCAAACTGTGGTTGGCCATGTGTAGCCTGGCTTCATTAGCTGCTGTACTTTAGGATTGTCCCTTTGAGTGTGCTTTGTGTAGTGTGTATTGTTTCTGTTTCTCATAGCTCCATGTACCCATCACATTCCCTTATCTTCACACTCAGATCTCATGAAAAGTGTAAAAGGCAATATGTATACAGACCATGTCTCTTTAATCTGTAGCGCCAAAGCACTTTGGATAATTTCTTGGCCATTAGAATAGAATGAACATTTAGGGGAAAAGAGTACCCTTAATGTTGTTCAGCCAATAGTCTCCCTGTCCTTACTGAACTTATAAGGAAACAAAAGGTTTTTAGAATGCAAATAATATCAGTGTTCCCTGTCACTATCCCTAAACCTTTTTGTCATAGGGCAGGTGCCACAACACTCACCATCATAAAACCTTTTTGAAAACTGTAAGAAAAGTTTCCAAAATTTCCTTGTTATGATAACTAAGTACTTTTTTTTCTAGAGGTTTTTGCTATAGGGTGCATGCGCTTGCCAGAAAGACAGAGAGAAATGTAGAGACAGAAAGCGAGAAATCACCCACCCAGCGAGTATGGCCATGCTGCAATCCCTTCCCCTCCTTTGTCCTCTCGGGGTCTTATGCACACACGCACATGTGGCCTGCGTGAGTTTAAGCCACCAGGTCCGGGACTCGAACAGTTATTGACTACATGGGAGTCCAGTGACATAGCCATTATGCCAACTGCTGGTCCTCAATGAATACTTATTTAGGAAAGCTGGGATTTGGGACCAGTATGTGGCATGGTGGTTCAGGTGCTGGGCTCCCACATGGCTGACTGTGGTTCGAGTCTCAGACCTGGCGGCTTGCTTTCTCACTTCCTGCCACCACCATCTCTCTGGTGAGTGCATGTGCATGTGAGTGCAAGATTTAAAAAATAACAAAATTAAATAAATAATTTAAAAGGAAAGAAAGCCTGGGTTGAATGTCTTAAGTTTTTTACATATTTCCTTTGGATTTCCTAGTTAATTGGGTTTAATCATTGTGTTGCAATATGGTTTAATTTGTAGTAGTTGAAAACGGTATATTAAAAACTCTGAAAGTTAAGTCAGTGACTTTACTATGTATTTATATAAATAAGGAAATACACAATGTAAGCATTTGGATTTTATTCATGGTTATATTGACCAGAGTAACCCTACTTTCAAATTGTTATATATCTTTCCTCAAAATGGAATTGAGGGGATCTGGCAAGTGGCATGCTGGTTAAGGGTGCTGGACTCCCATGTAATTGACCGCGGTTCAAATCCTGGACCTGGTGGTTTGCTTTCTCACTTTCCCCTGTCTGTCTGTTTCACTCCATCCATCTCTGGTCAAATTAATATAAATAAATTAATTAAGCAGAATAAAGTAAAATATTTTTTAAAAAAATGGAATTTGTGATCAACAGATGGCATAATGGTTAAGTCATTGGACTTCCATGTAGTCGACCACAGTTCAAGTCCCAGACCTGGCAACTTACAGCTCAATACCAGGTGCATGTGTGTGTGTGCCCAATATCCCCAGAGAAGAATGGAGAAGGAATACCGGGGTGGACATCCCCCTGGGGGGTGATTTTTTTGTTTGTTTTTAACAAGCTCTCTTGTCCTATAGCAAAACTCTGGAATTGAGGCCACTTCCAATAAAGATACACAGAACAATCATTTCAGATGAAATAAAAATGAAAAAAAGTTATTAAAACAATTAACAGACAACACACTTAGGATTTTTATTTATTATTTATTTTAGGTCTTTGAGAGGTTTTTGTAATAGGGCATATGCATGCACTAGAGAGAGAGAGAGAAAGAAAGTGAGAAATAACCCCCTGGGGGGGTGGCCATGCTGCAGTTCGTTCTCCATTCTCTTCTTGCGATCTTGGGCATTCATGCACATGAACCCAGTGTGAGTTTAAGCCACTGGGTCCAGGACTCGGACCGTGGTTGATTACACGGGAGTCCAGCGACACAGTCATTATGCTATCTGCTGGTCCCACTTTTTATTTATTTATTTTTAAATAGTTTATGTGTATACTTAGGGTATACTGGGCATGATGCCCAGAAGTTTTTTTAAAGGTTTTTTTTTTTCTTAGAGGATTTTGGTGTAGAACGTGTGCACTTGCTGAAGACAGAAATGAAAAATCACCCCCTCAGTGGGAATGGTCACACCACAATCCCTCCTCTACCATTCTCCTCTCAGGATTATGGGCACAGACAAATGTGCCTGGCATGAGTTTCAATCCTCCGAGTCTGGGACTCAAGTGACTTTTGGCCATATAGGAGTCGAGTGATATAACTGTTACATCATTTTCCATCCCGATGCCCAGAGGTTCCTAAAGTTCCAGGAAAAATGTGGCTTATTTTCCTGGATGTCAGTTTTACTCAACAACATAACTAAACAGAAAAAAATCTGACAAGTCTTATCTTAGAAAATTTTTCTAAACAACCCAAGGAACTCTATATAGTGGAGTAGATTGTAGATTTACCGTGGTTTTCCACGATCACATATCAAAAGGTGCTTGTCCTTTCTCCTTAATGATGACTATTTATGGAAATTAGTTTGTAGAAATGCACTAAAGTAGGTAAATGATTCAGAGAAGAAAGTGGTGTATTACTATATTAAGACATTTTCTTCTGAGGTGGAAACCACAGTTGGTTGTATAGTTTTTATTTACTGATAAAGAAACATGAGTTTGTTTTGAAAGAGAGACCTTTTATTTTTTAACCCCTAAAGGATTATTTTTTAATTTTCTTATTATCATCATTCTTCAGTTTGACCAGAGACAGAGAAAGGGGGGATAAAAAAGCAAGCCGCCAGGCCTGGTACTCAAACCATAGTCAGTCATATGGGAATATAGTGCCTCAACCATCATGCCACCTGCAGGCCCCAAGACAGCTTTTTTTTTTTTTAATTTTTTTAAAATTTTTTAATTTTACCTAATTTATTATTATGTAATTTGACCAATGAGAGGCAGAGTGGGAAAGAGAGGAAAAATGTGAAAGCAAGCCACCAGGTCTAGGACTCAAGCTGCCCACATGGGAGTCCAGTGTCTTAACCACCATGTCACACACATGCCACCTCCAATAGAACTATTTTTATTGATCCAGAATTTTAAGAGGAATTATGGTGCCTGTGTAAGGTGCCTTGCTGGACAGTTTGATGGAAAATTGTGTTTAGATATTGCAGAATTTATAGAAGCAACATTTTTCCTTTCCTAGTAACCTTTAGTAACAGTATTTCATTTGAGATAGCTATGTTTTATTCTCTGTTCTATACTTAACTTGTTGTCCAACAATATAGGATGAGTGTTCCTAATCTGAAATTAAAATTGCTCCAAAATTGGAACATGTCGCCACAAGTGGAAAACATCACATCTGGCCTCATGATGGAGTGAAGTAAAAGTCCTGCAGTATAAGACTTGTATAAAATTACTGGACACCTTATGTGCAGAGGAGTATGTGAAACAAGCAAATGTCTTGTTTAGACTTGATTTCTTATTCCATGAAATCTCATGCATGTAAATATTTCCAAGTTCTCAAAAGTCAGAAATCCGATGTTTCTGATCCCAAGCATTTTTGGTAAGATACAGTCATCAAATGTGGACATAGAGATCTTGGTGCTCACATGTACTGTTCGTTACTTCTACATTTAAACATTTAAAACTACGGGAGTGGCCAGCAGTTGATGTGGTGTTTAAAAATTTAAAACTATGGTGATCAGCAGGTGTCATGGTGGTTGAGGAACTGGATACTCCCACATGGCCGACCACAGTTTGAGTCCTAGACCTGGTGATTTGCTTTCTCACTTTCTCCCTTTCTCTTTCTCTCTGTCTCTGTCTGGTCAGATTAAAATAATGAAACAAATAATTATTTAAATAAAAATTAATTTAAAATTATGTGGGGGGCCAGGCCAGCATGTCGCATAGTTGGGGAATTGGACTTCCACATGGCCAACTGTGGTTTGGTTCTCTGGCGTCTTGCTTTCTCACTTTCTCTCTCTTCCTCTTTCTGCCTCTCATTTGTGTGTGTGTGTGTGTGTGTGTGTGTGTGTGTGTGTGTGTATGTGTTTGTATCTGGCAAGCATGTTTGCCCTGTAGCAAATTGGCAAACAGTAATAAATAAAATTAAGTTTTAAAAAAACTTTCTTAAAGAATTACTTTATTTAACTTTATTTATTTATTTATTTATTTATTGGGAGAGGTTTTTGCTATAGGGCTTGTACACTCTCCAGAAAGACAGAGACAGACAGAAAGTGAGAAATCATCCCCCTAGCGGGGATCGCCATGCCGCAATTCCTTCTCTTCCATTTTTCTCTTGGGATCTTGAGCACGCATGCACATGTGTCCAGCACGAGTTTAAGCCCCCGGGTCCGGGACGTGAACTGCAGTCGACTACATGGGATCCAGTGACATCCGTTATTCCAACTGCTGGTCCCTAATTATTATTATTATTTTTAATTTGACCAGAGAGGGACAGAGTGAGAGAGAAGGAGAGGGAAAGTGAGAAAGCAAGCTGCCAGGTTTGGGACTTGAACCATAGTCAGCCATGTGGGAGTCCAGAGGTCCCAACCATATGTCACTGGCTGGCCCAAGTAAAAAAAAATTTAAGAGATTTTTCTTGTATATATGCTTCCCAGGGGATGACCATGCCACAATTCCTTTTTCTCCAGTCTCCATTCAGGATTTTTTTTTTTTTCTCTTAAAAGAGATTTTTGTGATAGGATGCATGCACTTGCAGCAAGAAAGAAAGTGAGAAATTACCCCTTCAGGGAGATGGCCATGCCACAGTCCTTTCTCCATTCTCCTCTCAGTATCTTGGGCACACGCACATGCGCCTGTCCTGAGTTTTAAGCCTCTTGGTCCAAGACTTAAACTGTGATCAACCACATGGGAGTCCAGTGACGTAAGCATTATGTCGTCTACTGATCCCTTTTCTTGGGATTTTGGGCATGCATCCACATGTTCTTGGCATGAGTTTTAAGCTGCCAGGTGTGACACTTGAACTGTATTTGACTATGTGAGAGTCCAGCGATATAACAATGATGCCATTTGCTGGTTCAAATAAATAAAATTCTTGGAAAAAAAAAATTCCTGAACTATGGGGCCTGCAGGTCACATGGAGATTAGGGTGCTGTATCTGACATAGCTAACCGCACTGTTCGAGTCTCAGTCCTGGAGCCTTGAAAATCATATTGTCCATGTGTGTGCATGCCCCAAATCCCAAAAGGTGAATGTAGGAGCAGGGATTGTGATGTGGCCATCCTTCCTGGGGAGTGATTTCTTTTTACTCCCCAAACCACACACCCCCACCCTTCACCCTCCGTTTCTGGCATGCACATGCCCTATAAGAAACAACTGTTGGAAGGATAGATACTGTCTGGATAGAGCTATCTGTATTACTTTTTAGTAGAGGACAGAAGGTCCAGAAGAACATTTTCGCGTGGGAATTTTCTGGTTGTCTGTACATTTTCTCAAAAGGAAGAGCTTTGCATTGCTTGAGATCCCAAAGTTCTTGTTTAGGACTATAAAAATCCATGCCTGACACTTGAGCCTAAAACAGCTTCACAGGTAGGTAGTTGCTTTACTATTGAAACTTTTTAAAAAGGATTATTGGGGCCAGCAAGTGCTGTGGTGGTTAAGGGCACTGGACTCGCACATGCTTACCATGGTTTGAGTCCCGGACCTAGCAGCTTGCTTTCTCTTGCTCTGTCTCTTTGCTCGCTCTGTTCCTCTCTGGCCAGATTTTTAAAAAGTAATAAAGTTAAATAAAATATTTAATAAATTTTTAAAATATAGAATTATTTATTTTGTTGCATTTATTATTATTGTTATTTTTAAGTTTTGTTATAGGACATGTACATTCAGCCGTGAGACAGAGAAAGAGAAAGTGAAAAAGCAGACCTCCACAAACCTCGGTCAGCCATGTGGCAGTCCTGTGCCTTAACCTCTATGCCACCTGCTGGCCTCACTATTGAAACTTTTAATTCCTCAGAAAAGAACCAAATAGGTGGACCACATAAATAAATACCCCAAGTAATCCCTCAACTCTTGCTCCCTACCAGTGTTGAACATACTTTCTGATTTCTGAGGTAGAAGAAAGTAAAAAAATCAGGAAATCAGTTATGGTTGAGGACACAGCAGTATAGCTTTACGTGAAACTTAACAGCTTTAGTAATGATTCTGTGATAAAAGATAACTTCTCCTTTGATATATCACGTTATTTTTGCTTTTCTTACAGTAACGGTTAAGAGATTTGGGCTACTAAATTTCTTTTCTGCAATGATAATAGGGACAGTCATTCATTCAGGGTAGTGTACAGTAGATATATATATATTTTTTTTATTTTTGGAGAGGTTTTCGCTATAGGGCGCATGTGCTCGCCAGAAAGACAGAGAGATAGAAAGCGAGAAATCACCCCCCAGGGGGGATGGCCACGCCACAATCCCTTCTCCTTCATTCTCCTCTTGGGATCTCAGGCACACACACAACGCACCCGGTGTGAGTTTAAGCCACTGGGTCTGGGATGCGAACCTCGGTCGACTACGTGGGAGTCCAGCAACATAGCCATTACGCTAACTGCTGGTCCCCAGTAGATAATTTTTAATGCTTTATTTCTAATTAAGGTAAAATAGCCAGAATAATATATAAATTTTGGTTTACAGTGGGGGTAAGTTATTTAAGGAGCTACAAGTATTTTTATGTGAGTAACATACCTTTGTATGTATGTATGTATTTATTATAAAAATTAGAGTTTCTTATTTTCCCTTTTTTCTCACTTATTTGTTCATAAAGATGAATAGGAAAGCTTGAGGTGAGTGTGTAAATTGTTCCTCATTCTTAAATGCATAATTTCTGTGGATCTTTTGGAAGTCAAGACCAGTTTCTTGGAGGTTGATTAGAGGTGGTAGGAAGAGAGGAATTCAAGACTTTCATCTCCTTTAACTGGTGTGCAGAGCTCACTCAGACTTTTTTATTTGTTTTTTGAGAGATTTTTACCATAAGGCATGTGTGCTCACAGAAGAGACAGAAAGTGAGAAATCACCCCCCAGGGGAGATGACCACAATGCAATCCCTTCTCCATTCTCCTCTTGGGATTTTGGGCACGCAAGCACATGTGCCTGGAGTGTTTTAAGCCACCAGGTCCAGGACTCAAACCACCATCAACATGGGCAGTCCAGTGCCTTAATTGCTGTGTCTTCTGCTGGCCCCAGGCTTCTGTATTTATAAACCTAACTGTATCTGTGCCTAGGAAAGTACAGTAGTCTGTCCTGTTAATCTGCAAGGGATACATTACTCGACCCTCAATGGATGTTCATAGCCACAGATAATACTGAATCACATATGTATAATATATAGTTTATAAATTGTTTTTCTCTTATATGTGTATGCTTATGATAAAATTTAATTTATAAATAAGGCAAAATAGGAGATTAAGACAGTAAAACAGAACAAGTTAAATTCATGTGCAATAAAAGTTATGTTAATATAAATGAGCTATTTTTGTATTGCAGTTGACCAGGGGTAACCAGAACTGCAGAAAGTAAAACCATGGATCAAAGGGACTACTGTGTTAGAGATGTGAAGGGCTCAGGGAAGGGAATCCAGAATGTAGGAAATGTGTCATGTGCAGACTAAGTGGTTTCTGATAAAGTGTATTTTAACAATACAGGATTTAGGCTTCAAGAGCCAGTAGTTTCAGTTGAAATAGCCATATGTGCCTTGTGATAAAAACTTTCAGTGCCAAGTTACTAGATGATTAACTCTTTCATTTAAAACCTTTGGAGAAGGCTGGCCCCATAGTTTAGTGATTAAGGGAGCCAGATTCCATGTGTCTGACCATGCTTCTCGAATTCCAGTCCCAACCGTTGCAGCTTAAAAACATGCCAGGTACATGTGTGCCCAAAACTCTGAAATGATGGAGAAATAGAAGTAATGCAGTGTGACTATGCCCCATGGTGTGTGTGTGTGTGTGTGTGCGTGCGTTCTCAATCTCTTTCTTTTTTTTTTTTTTTGGAGAGGTTTTTGCTATAGGACATGTGTGCTTGCCAGACAGACAGAGAGAGACAGAGAGACAGAAAGCGAGAAATCACCCCCTAGGGGGGAAGGTCACGCCGCAATCCCTGCTCCTCCATTCTCCTCTCAGGATCTTGGGCACGCACGCACACGTGCCCGGCGTGAGATTTAAGCCACCAGGTCCGAGACGTGAACCGCGGTCGACTACATGGGAGTCCAGCGACATAGCCATTACGCTAACTGCTGGTTCCCTCTTTTTTTTTTTGGGTTGAGGTTTTTGATATAGGGCGCCGCCAGGAAGACAGAGAGAGACAGAGAGACAGAAATCGAAAATCACCCCCTGGGAGAATGGTAACGCCACTATCCCTTCTTCATTCTCCTCCTGGGATCTTGGGCACACACGTATACGCGTCCGGCGTGAGTTTCAGCCACCGCGTCCCAGACTCAAATTGTGGGTGACTACATGGGAGTCAGCAACATAGCCATTATGCCATCTGCTGGTCCCTCTCCCTTTTTCTGTTAGTCTGGCAAGCACGTAAGCCCTTTGCCAAATTAAGGGGGGGTGGGAACAGGACAGCAGATGGCATAATGTTTAAGTTGCTGGATTCCCATATAATTAACTGTGGTTTGAGCCCGGACCCAGTGGCTTAAAAACTCACGCCTGGTGCATTTGTGTGTGTGTGCCTAAACTCCTGAAAGGAGATTAGAGGAGAAGGGATCGTGGCGTGGCCATCTCCTTTGGAAGGTGATTTCTCGCTTTCTGTCTCTTTGGTGAGTGCACGTACCCTATAACAAAAATCTCTTAAAAAAAAAAAAAAAAAAGAAGTAGCCAGAGATGAAATAGAGTATCACTGAAGGGGTTTTAAGGAGAAGCGTGTAGATTAAAGGCCTTATCGTAATACGTTACTGATTTAAAATAAGAAAGAAGCTAGCTGGTGGCATGGTGGTTAAGGCTCTGGGTCCCACCTAACTGATGTCACAGTTTGAGCTCTGGACCCAGCAGCTTGAAAACACACCAGGCGAATGTGTGTGTACACATCCAAAATCTCAAAAGGAGTGAAAAATGAAGGAAAATGAATTTTAGTATGATCATTTCCCATGAGGGGGAATGCTTTCTCAATATCCCCACCTCCCCTTCCAATGCGTGCATGTACCCTCTGGCAAAGTTAAACATAAAGGAACACATCACAATTATAGTTTACTGTTTACTGTGTTGTTGGTGTATGATTTTAATAGTTTTAATTATAGTCTTTGAGGAAAGTATCATGTTTATCCACAATGCCAAGTATGACGTTGTTTACAAGAAGACTGGGTAAAGAGGCAGGATTGAGAAATTAAGAAACATTTAGAAGGCTAGCAGGTTGCATGATGGTTAGGATGCTGGACTCCCACATGGCTGGCCCTAGTTCAAGTCCCAGACCTGGTGGCTTGCTTTCTCACTTTCCCTTTCTCTCTCTTGTTGTCTCTGTCTGGTAAAATTAAAAAAAAAAAAAAAGAAAGAAAGAAAGAAAGAAAAAAAAGAAACATTTTTAGCATGGTTACAGGTTTTTCATGACCAAAGAAGGGAGCAAATGTCCACGCTCGGGCATAGTCATGCCTCAGTCACTTTTACTCCATTTCTTCATCCAATAATTGTGAATAAGTACTCACATACATCCAGTGTGTTTCTCAAGTCATTAGAACCAGGACTTGAATCTTGGCCATGTGGAATGCAGCTCTCCCCGCCCAGATGCTTAACCACTATGCTACAGGGCCCCCTTAAAGTAGTTAGTTTTGTAATACAACATAATCCTTATGTTGTAGTTATTGGTGTTATTGCCTTACAGTTGTAGAAGCTTTAGGATAAGGTTTGGTCTTTTCAGTTTTGAACGTTGTATTCTCTAATACAGTGTCTTGTACACAGTATGTTCTTAATGAGGATTTGTTGAGCCAATTAGTTTAGAAAATAAATGATTTTTGAATATGTATCCATTGGTGACATCTTCAGATTACTAGTGGTTGAGTGAAGTCATTGTTAGAAAAATATAGATGTGAAATTTATCTTTCTATAGAGTTTAATGCATTGTAACCAGAGCTAGCCATTTATGCACTACAATATGGTTCTTTTATGTATCTGAAAATGAGCATGGTATGTTTACGAAGCAAAGTAGTGAAATACTTTTGAGTGTATGGATGTGAATATATTGATCATTTAAATTAAGATTTTAGTTAGTACCATATGAAAAGAAGCTTATTCGTTTTTGTAAAGTTGAGGACAAACCAGCTCTAAAGGACTGTGGAGGTGGTTTAGAGAAAACATGTTTGGTTTATTAACTCTTGTTTTAGAATGATTTTCATTTTCTTTTTGGACTTTTATCCCCTTTCCTCAATTTGCGCTGTTTTTTAAAGAATGCCAGGCCAGAAACTGTCACTAATGATGATGAAGAAGCCTTAGATGAAGAAACTAAGAGAAGAGATCAGATGATTAAAGGGGCTATTGAAGTTTTAATACGAGAGTACTCCAGTGAGCTAAATGCCCCTTCTCAGGAATCTGATTCTCACCCCAGGAAAAAGAAGAAGGAAAAGAAGGAGGACGTATGTATTCTGATAACATGTAGCACGTAGTCATTTATTTCTTCAGTTTATTTGTTACAGTGCTTCTCTAGTGCTTTGAATACCTTTTAGTTTCTGTGGGAGAAACAATGACTAGGAAATGTTTGGTACTCCTAAACTAATTTCTTTTGGATAAACATAGAGAAATTATGGGGAGTGCTCTTTAACAGTCTTTAAAGTATTTTATATGCCATGAAAAGTATTATATATATTTTTATATCTGTTATCATTTAGCTGAATGCTAATTTGACCATTTTACCAATTAGCTTCTTGATTTTTTTTTTTTTTCTTTGATGACTAAAATGACATGCTGGCCTTGCTTTACTTTATCCTATCATTATGGTTCTTCTAGTTCTGCTTTAAGCAGGAAACCAAGTCTCATTCACTGATGATTTTCTATGTATGGATTGCCTTGTCTTTAGAAACCATATCTCGTTCCCTTCCTGGCACAGTAGTAATGGCATTAATATTAAACTGGAGGTCTCTTAAAAAACAGCAGCGTAATAAAAATACTCCTCCTTAGTATATATTCATTGCTATCTCTTTGTCAGCCTAAGTTAATTAGGGAATCCAGTTTGGAAAAAAAAAACTTTTTTTTTTTTAAATATACTTTATTACTTTTGGATATACTTGATGAGCAGTGTTCTTTAATAATATAGGAAGTATGTTACATACCTGGATTATATTTGCCATAAAGTGATAAATTTTAGTTTTTAAGAGATAGTTACAGCTGATATCATCCTGGGTTTCAGGGTATTACTAGGCCATTTTCAGTTTTCTTTTTGGACAAATAATATTTTTGTTACTTGGTTTGTTCTCTCATATGGTTCTAAAAACCTGTTTAGTGAAGTACAGTCTGTTGGGAATTGTAATTGGTAGGTTAGTCAGGTACAGAGTAATTGAGGCCTATACAATTTGTACATCCCCTTCTTCCATTAATGGGAAAGAAGAAAATAAGCAGACGTATTTGATATGGATCGGAAAGAGAGGACCAAAGCAGTCCTGCTCTGTGGTAGGAATTATAGGTAATTTTGTTGGGATGGTTGTTTCTTTTATCTTAGAGAGAAGATCAGGGGAAAAAAAACCCTGTTATCTTATTCTGTATTTGTCTGTTTGGGTAGGTTATCAGAGGGCTTATATAAAGAGAGAAATCATTTTAATATTAAGTAAATTGAAATCAAGAAAATGTCACAGAAATGCAGTAATACCTTTAACAGTTATTATTTGCAGAATTAATGTATAGAGTTGCTATTCAGTTGATATTTTTGTGGATTTTTTCCACAGATTTTCCGCAGATTTCCAGTTGCCCCACTGATCCCTTATCCGCTCATCACTAAGGTTCGTTAAATTGTACTTTGACAATACCTGTGTTTACCGCTAATTGGTGGATTTGTAATTCTTACTCAAAAATTTTTACTTCTTTTTTAAAAAAATAGGTTTTATAGCATTTATTTAAAAAATCTTAATGCCAGTGGTACATGCTCTTTTCTTTTCATTGTTTTGTCTTTTGCGTTTTTTATTTTTAGTTTTTGCGATAGGGCATGTGTGTTCTTTGGAAAGAAACATTGAGAGAGAAAGTGAGAAATCACCCTCGGGGGAGGGTGTGGTCACACCTCAGTCCCTTCTCCATTCTACTCCCAGAATTTTTGTTATGCATGCACACACACCCATTATGATTTTCAAGCCCTTGGATCTGAGATTCAGACCATGGTCAGCCATATGGGAGTCCAGAGCCACCCCTCGCTGGCCCCAAGGGACCTAGTTTTCTATGCACAGTTCTTTTTTGTTTTGAGAGAGAGAGAGATTTTTGCTATAGGGTGCATGTGCTCGCTGGTGAGAGAGAGATATAGAGTCAGAATGTGAGGAATCACCCCCTCTCCAGGGAGATGGCTGTGCCACCGTCCCTCTACCTCCATTCTCCTCTCAGAATTTTAGGCATGCACACATTTGTGCTTAGCATGAGTTTTAAGTCGCTGGTTCCAGAACTCGAACTGAGATGGACCACGTGGGAGTCCAGTGATGTAACCATTATGCTATCCACTGGTCCCTCTGTGCACAGTTCTTAACTCCTCTTCTGTGGTGCCAGTCCATGATTTTTCATTGTTTTATTTGATTGCAGATTGTTTGATCTATTACTGCAGATGTTCTGTTTTTTGGTTTACTAATATATTTCATAAGACCTATCCAAAACATTTAACATTTAACTTTTTCTGTTGATGTAGATTGATGTTTATGCATTCCCTTTTGTCTTTTTTTAGGAGGATATAAATGCTATAGAAATGGAAGAAGATAAAAGAGACCTGATATCCCGAGAGATCAGCAAGTTCAGAGACACACACAAGGTAGTATTCTTGCTTTTTCACTTGATACCAATCTAGACATTTTACAGTCACTTTACAGAGTCCAAAGCAAACAGTCAAAAAAAAAAAAAAAACCTTACATTAAGTATAATTTTAAGTGCTTTTTATAGGTTTAGTTGATGTTAGATAGAAACCAAGGAACAAAAACCAGTACCATATTAAAGTGGTCCTTGACCCATTTTAGTTTTTTCAGTTATTGACCACTTCAATCATCTCATTTAATATGAATAGAAGCTAGTTTTAGTTTTAGATTTCAACATAAACATCAGGATCAGATTTAAATTAGATTCATGGGGACAAAAGGACAGATACACTATAGTGTATTTCTGGGTCCAGTAATTTTAACTTAATCCTAGGAAAACCTTTAGAGATGAGATTAAGGTTTATATTTGTATAGATTTAAGTTGAATGGGGGAGATTTAAAAAAGTAGGTCAGTGGTTACCAGACTTACCAAATTTTAGATGCATGGAAGAACTGTAAATTCCCATAAAGCTAATCTATTCATTGACCCCCACCATTATGATAGAGATCATATGGTGACTAATGCAAGATGAAACTCTCAGCTTGGAAAGTAACAAGGAATAGGATGTAAGTATGAGCTTCTGTTTTTTATTACATTTATGGATGCCCCCTCAGAAAAATATGCAAAGGGGTAACTGGCTTGGAAATGGGTATTTCTGCATAGTAAATCCCACTCACGAGTTTTGCCTATTTAAAGCTTCTCTCAATGACAGTGCATCTGTGAATGTTCGCTGGTGTTGAAGGTGATGCTTATGGATGGTGATAGCAAACATTGCATGAAATGTATTTTAATGTTAGAAATAATAAGGTATTACTGGTTCTTACTCATAGACAGAGAGATCTTTAACTCAATGAAATGTTAAGTGTTCATTTTCTCTTTTATTCAATCTTATATTTTTCATTGCTTTTAAAATCCCAAGTTGACAATGCCATTGAATCAATGTTTCTGAACACTGATTATCCAGTGCCTGTCCCTTCTTCACAGACATAGTCCTTTTTTAGGAATCAAATGTGTCTAAAAGTACAAATATATTTCTGCCAAAATTAATTTTAAGAGTTAAAAGAGATCTGTTGGAAGTCATTTCCGCGGAATATCTTTGATTAGGTTCACTACTCAAATTCAGGGCCGAGTAAGCTTAAAAATGGTATATAGTTGTGTGTGTGGTTTACCCTCTTTTTATTTTTATTTATTTGTTCAAGCCTGTTGTGTAAATTACCAGGAAATTGTGTTTTTAAAAAATGAATTCAAAATATATTTGCTTCAGAGTTTGAGAATTTGTCAGGCATTTTACTGCCTTAGAATTATTGCCTGGGTAAATAATGGTTTTGAATTTCTAAATGTGTTTTGATAATAAAAAGAAATCTAAACACAAAACAAAACAGTTTTTTTATTGGGTGGTGTGGTTAAAGGGGATGTTTGAAATGCAAAATATAAAGAATGAGCTCAGTGAACCTTTGCATGTTTTGGTATGAGTTTATTAAATAACCACAGACTGTCAGGGTATCAGCGTGGCAGGGGGCGTCCATTTACAGCACGGATGAGTCTGAAGAGAGAGTAAGGTAAGATTTGTGATTTTTTTTTTTTTTTTTTTCCCAATCTGTCCTTTCCTCTTCATTACTTTCTTACACCTTTCTAGACTCACCTCATTTCCTCCTTCTGTAGTCTTTGTTTTAGAAAATATACAGTACACACATATATATGCCACACAATACACACACATATATGCCATGTATGTGTGTGTGCAAGCACACGTGTGTATGTATATAGTATATGTAACCTCTTAGAAAAACATTTAACATAGAACAGGGTCACTCACTCTTTAATTTATTTAGAACAAAACTTCTGAAATTAATCCCAACATATGTTATCTTTACATATTTGAAACTATACACCAAAGAAATAACTAGCACAGTGAATAAACAGGATACAGAGCTAGGGAATTATACAAAAGATATTAATATTGGAACAGCTAAAATAATTCTGTAAGTATCTGTTATCTCAGAAATAGATTTCTAAGTATATGACGTTGAGGTAAGTTTTATAGATTCATGCATAATTTTTTAGTATAGATTTTTATATTCCATTAGAACTGATTCAGAAATGAGATTTTGTCCCTTATATATATATATATATCTTTTAGTTTCTGTCCTCTCTATACCATTTCTTATCTCTTAACCTTTCTAATTTCAATGTATTCAGTATGGGCTTTGCCTGCATTGTTCTTTGATATTGACTGGCACGGCTGCTGAATATATTGATCTCTCATGCATTAGCTTTTCTTTCATAATCTTCTGTCGGTTCTCTGATCCATGAGCAAGAGAAAAGGAATGTCTAACAGGTAAGATTGCTTTTTAAAGTTGTTTTAAATGCTTTTACATGACTGAGAAAAGAAAAATGCACATTTTATTATTGCAGTTTAAATTTCATTTTGGTGAAACTAAACATGGAACCTTAAGAGATAAATGTGTTTTGTTTTTGTTTTGCTTTGTTTTACCTGTTTGGGGTATTTTTGTTTGTTTGTTTTCCTGAGTTTGTGTAGAAACCCTGTGGTACACTGGTAATCTTGTCAGGGTACAAACGTGGTCTGATTTGTTATTTGGTTTATTTGTGAACCATGTACTTGCTCTTCCTCCCAGAAACATAGCTTGTAGGCAAGGTTAATCCAGTGTTGGCGATCCATGTCCTAGCACAACATCTGTAAGTTAATACATGATCATTCCTTCCAAGGATGGATTTATCATTGTCAATATATTTTTATTGTCTTACAGGCATAATGGGCATAAATATATTGCTTTTAAATATTTTAAATGAAAACATTACAATTATGTAAATTTTGCTTGCAGTGAGTGATTTTCCAACTTTTTGTATTTGGTGGGCTGTCCATCTTGTAATGGTGGGAGTAAATGTTTGGTATAGATAAGATGGCAGATCTGGGCTGAATTCAGCTTGTGTTTGTTTTGGAGGGTGGGCAAACCAGAGGGCAGAAGATTATTTAGCTGCTTTACAATAACTTGCTCTCCTCTCTCATCTGCCCTTTAAAATCCTCAACTAAGTAACCTTTGGGTTATGGTATCAATAGTCCCACTGATCTACAGACATTCATAATGGGCAGGACTAAGTTTTAGCTGAGTGTAGTATTTGTGGAAATTATTTTTAACCACCACGTTCATTTTAGTTAATACATAGTCATTGATTTGCTACTGACACTTGACACAGTCTCCCAGCATCCAAGATTGAAGATTCCTGGTCTGTGTACAATATATGGTTTTGCACGAAATCTTTCTGGTCTTATGACTGCTTCAGTTTAATTTGTCAAATAAAACCACAAGTATTTAATATTAACGTACCAGTGGAATGGTGTTTTTGTTCCCAATATTGGGCATTGCTCTTGGGGAAAAAATCTGAATAATTGACCTAAAGAGTTAACTCTAAAAGTACTTTTATTGGTTTCTAGAAACTGGAAGAAGAGAAAGGCAAAAAGGAAAAAGAAAGACAGGAAATTGAGAAAGAACGGAGAGAAAGAGAGAGGGAGCGTGAAAGGGAACGAGAAAGGCGAGAACGGGAACGAGAAAGGGA
>NW_006208456.1:1361750-1391637 GCF_000334495.1 Tupaia belangeri chinensis
AAGGAGAAGGAACGGGAGCGGGAACGAGAACGGGATAGGGACCGTGACCGAACAAAGGACAGAGATCGAGATCGGGATCGAGAAAGAGATCGTGACCGTGACAGAGAAAGGAGCTCAGATCGTAATAAAGATCGGAGTCGATCAAGGTAAGGCTTTATAGAATTTACTTTTTTCTGATAGCCTTAACAGAAGTATAGGACAGTCTTTGATTAGAACCATTTACACTTGACTTGATCAGAATATCACATGGAATGTGGTTGTCTTGCTGTCTGTAGCACAAAGATATCATTGATAGAATAACAGTTTATAATTCCATGGTTAATTTCTGTCTAAAGCCAGGTATTTATAAAGACTCAGAACACTCCAGCTGTTTACTCTGTGAGAAATCAGCTCTAACACGGCTTCTTTTAGCTCCTGGTGTGTTTATTTGGTCCTTCAGTCCACTGGACTACTACAACTTAGCCTTTGTGGCTGTAAATTTTTTTTTTTTTTGGAAAGGCTTTTTTTGTTTTGTTTTGTTTTGTTTTGTTTTTTGTTTGTTTTTTGCTAAAGGGCACGTGCACTCACCAGACAGAGAGAGACAGACAGAAAGGGAGAAATCACCCCCCGGGGGGATGGCCATGCCACAATCCCTTTTCCTCCATTCTCCTCTTGGAATCTTGGGCATGCACGCACTTATGCCCGGCGTGAGTTTATGCCACCAGGTCCAGGACTCGAACCGCGGTTGACTACGTGTGAGTCCAGCGACATAGCCATTACGCTAACTGCTGGTCCCATTCGTGGCTATAAATTTACCATGTATTTCTGGTTCTCAATAATTTCATCTTTCTGTTCTGATTTTTTTTTTTAAGTCTTTTCATGTTCCGTTCATAAACAGCAAATTAAATCATATATTTACATGCACTTGATTAGCTCCTGGAATTATAACATACACATTCTGTAATTTGATTTTTATTGCCCCAAATTACATGAGAACTATAATTTTTTTAAAAAAGTTTAAAAATAATTATTTATTTATTTACTATTATTTTCACATGAGTTTACCAGAGAGAGTGAGAGAGAGAGAAAGGAAAAGAGAGAAAGCAGAAAGCAAGCCGCGAGGTCTGGAACTTGAACAGTGGTCAGCCATGTGGGAAGTCCAGTACCTTAACTAGCACACCAACTACTGGCCCCAAGAACTGTCAATGTTGATACATATAGTTCTGATTTATCCAGTGGCATGTCAAAATTCTCTTTTCTGCACAGGTTTATCATTGCCATATTCTTTGATGTTTGGACTTAGCATGTTCAATAGTCCTTTGTATTTCTTTTGGTAATAATTTTACTTTTTTTATTATACACCATTCTGTGATTGACTAATAATATATGATTGGCCATAATGAATAAACTTTGAATAATTAAAAAAAATTTATTGAATTTTTAAAATGTTTTCATTCATTGTTTTTAATTTGACCAGGGACAGAGAAAGGGGGAGAGAGAGAAAGAGAGAAAGCAAGCCACCAGGTCCAGGATTCAAACCATGGCTGGCCATTTGGGAATGTCCAGTAGCTTAACCACCATGCCACCTGCCGGTCCCGAATCTTTGAATAATTTTTTGACCTTTTATCATTATATATGCAGATTTTGCTTGCTTCTCAACATAAGATAAGCATAACATTAACTTTAGTTGCTATTCATGATTTGGGACTGGATTTATAGTCTGTTATTTGATGAGTATAGAGAAGTTTACTTGTGTAGAAATAAACTGCTCAATTTCAGTTTGTGAGTTTATTTCGCAATGTATCGTTCTTTCAAATCTTGGTCTTTAAAGAAAATAGAAAGTAGACTGACAGCTTTTAAAAAATCTTTTGTTTACATAGAGAAAAGAGCAGAGACCGTGAACGGGAACGAGAGCGAGAAAGAGAGCGAGAGCGAGAACGGGAACGAGAAAGAGAACGAGAGCGAGAGAGAGAGCGAGAGAGGGAACGGGAACGAGAACGAGAGAAAGACAAGAAACGAGATCGAGAAGAAGATGAAGAAGATGCATATGAACGACGAAAACTTGAAAGAAAACTCCGAGAGAAAGAAGCAGCTTATCAAGAGGTAAATTGAAAATACATTTTTCTTCTTCTTCTTTTTTTTTTTTTACTCTGTAGGTTTTTACCATAAAATAGGTGCTCCTCTTCCCCCACTCCACTTTTCCCCTGAGAGATAATGACAGGAAAATGAGAAATTACTCCCTGAGGGGATGACCACACCACACACACACCACAGTCCCTTCTCATCCATTCTCCTACTAGGATTTTGGGCACAAATGCAGGTACACTGGTGTAATTTCCGGTGTGATTTTCAGGCCTCTAGTCCCAGAACTCTTAACGGTGTTCAGCTAGTGGGAGACCAGCACATTAAGCACTGTACCACCTGCTGGACCCTATGCTTTTACTTTTTTTTCCCCTTAATAACTTTATTTATTTATTTATTAAAATTTGACCAGGGATGGGCAGAAAGAGAGAGAGAGAGAAAGCGAGAAAACAAGCTGCCACATCCGGGACTCGAACTGCGTTGACTATGTGGGAATCCAGGGCCCTTAACGTTGTGGTGTGCTGGCCTCCCCCCACCCCCTGCTTTTATTCTTAAATCTTGGCATCCTTGGTAAGTTCGCTAAACTTTTCAGAAGCTTTTCTATGTCATTTTAAAGCTTTGAAAACTTATTTTTTAGCGCCTGAAGAATTGGGAAATCAGAGAACGGAAGAAAACCCGGGAATATGAGAAAGAGGCTGAAAGAGAAGAAGAAAGAAGGCGAGAAATGGTAAGATTCTTGATTAAAAATAAATGTCTTTTCTGATAAGACCCAAATCTTTATTATTAAGTAGAAAATTAAAATGTGGATAGTGTAAAGTTCAGAAAATATGTTAAAAGAATTTCATGTGAATTTCAGGGGTTTTTTGTATTAAAATCACCTCATAATTTATTCTCTTTTTCTGTCACATTTTTGAAGTCCCCTCTTACAACCCTCTCAGTTTGTAGATAATCTTAAAAATATATTTTAAGGAATCTTCGGTTAATTTGTGTATACCAAACATCTTATTTCCTCCTATTTATCAAATTTTTGTTCCCCATGAGCAAAATTACCCTTTTATAGACTATCAGAGTAAATCTGTTCTGAAGTAGTATATAAAATGAGAATTCATAGAACATTCTCAGATTAAGATTCTATAAAATTATTGAATTGATGCAGTGCATTTAGATGAAGCAAATAGTGTGGTGAGAATTGTTTTTATAAATCAAAATTACTGTTTCTTTATACCTTTGACCCTTGTAAACATTGGAGTTTCGGGTGCTGACCCTCTGTGCTGGAAAAAAATTCACGTATAGGGACCGGTGGATGGCGTAATATTTATGTTGCTGGACTCCCATGTACTCAACCACTGTTCAAGTCCTGTACCCGGTGGCCTAAAACTCACACTGAGTGTGTGTGCTTGCACGCATGCCCAAAATCCCAAGAGGAGACTGGAGGAGAAGGCATTTCAACATGGCCATCTCCCCAGGGGATGATTTCTCCCTTTCTGTCTGTCTCACTGGCAAATACATTGCTATAGCAAAAATCTCTTTCTCAAAAATAAATTAAAATAATCCATGTATGACTTAGATTCCTCCAAAATTTAACTAGTGTTAACTGGAAGCTTTACCTTACTGATTAATAGTTGACTAACAGACATTTCTTATGTTCTTTGTATTTTATATTGTTTTCTTATAATAAAGTAAGCTAGAGAAGAAAAATTTTGAAGAAAATTATAAGGAAGTATGTACAGTACTGAACTTTATTGATATTGTACATTTCCTTTAACATAGCAGATAAATTCTTTGTTAGTACTTACATCAGTATTATCTCATATGGTACCAAACACTGTAGATGTCATGTTAATTACTAATACGAGGCATCAAAAATCGAAAAAATAATGTGGAAATAGTTTATATTTATTTACAGGTATAATATTTATGCATTAATAATAAAATTGCTTCATAGTAACTCATCCTTTACATAATGAATGATTTTTAAATTTTACTGGCATACAGTATTACAGCCAAATTTATGACACATTATTAGAAACATTGTTATCTTTTTAAAAATCTACTTGTCATGATGGGTCAGTAGGCAGTTTTTCCAATTAGAAGAGAAAACAGTAAAAAGAACGGGCAGTCATACTGCATGGTAATGAAATTCTTTCAAAGCAAAGTTATAAAACTCAAAGAAAACTAACACAGAATTTCAGTTTATTGGAGAGACAGAATTGCCTACAGGGAGATTAGCTCTACACTAGTGACACATGCTATTTTAAGCAGGTAGTGGTTAATAGTTGTCCTCAGTCCTAACAACAGAAAGTAGCTACAAAATCATAGTATTTCAGTGTGTACTACAATTAATTTTATGCAGTTATGATGTAATTCTGTAATACATCATTACTTATATTTCTTAAAACTGCAGAGCTTTCTAAATTATTGTAGGTCTCCAAAAGTTTTTCAGTCAGTTTATTGGGGAAAAAAGAATCCTCATTTAAATGGAACTATGTAGTTTGATTCTATGTTGTTTAGTGGTCAGCTTTCTAATGTTTTTGAATTATAAATGTTTTCCATATGCTATTGAGTAGTCTTTTTACCATCATTATAATAAAATGCATTTTGCCTTTACACTTGATAAACTATCAACTGAACAATTTGCATGGATTTTTATAAAGGAAACTAATAGAGATAATTTTATTGTAGTATTTGCTTCAGTAGTATGTTCCATGTGTTCTTTTTTTGCCAGAATTTCATGAAAAGTTTCTTTTTTCGCAAATTTTTTTGAATTATTTATTTATTTCCATTTGTTATTTTTAAAAAATAATTACTTATTTTTAATTTTATTCATTCATTTATTTTAATTTGACCAGAGAGAGACAGAGAAAGAGCGAGAAAGAAAGAAAGCAACCCACTAGGTCCAGCACTTGAACTGTGGTCAGCCATGTGTGAGTGTCTAGTGCCTTAACTACCATGCCACCTGCTGATCCCTCATGAAAGTTTCTTAATCTCCACTTTGAAGATTATTCTTCCAAAAATTTCAGTGAAGTTAGGAATCTTCTTCAAATAGTTTTTGAACATGGAACATAGAGGGAATTTTTGTAAGCAATCAAAAGTGTACACACAGCAATTACATAGATAGCATGGGTTTTCCAGATTTCATATGTACTAATGTTTTCCAGATTTCATATGTACTAATGTAGAGTTATTTAAAATAATTTTATATTTTAGAATTAATTTGTTTATTATTTATTTAGTTAGTTCCATTTGTTGTTGTTGTTGTGTTTTTTTTTTTTTTTTTTTTTTTAGGTTGCCATAGGGCGCATGAGCTCGCCAGACAGACAGACAGAGACAGACAGAGAGACAGACAACAAGAAATCACCCCCCAGGGGGAATGGCCACGCCACAATCCCTCCTCTTGCATTCTCCTCTTGAGATCTTGGGCACGCAAGCACATGCACCCAGCATGAGTTTTAAGTCACTGGGTTCGGGACGTGAACCACAGTTGACTACATGGGAGTCCAGTGACATAGCCATTATGCTAACTACTGGTCCCTGTTATTATTATTATTAATTTGACCAGACGGAAACAGAGAGAAATCGCAAATGAGAAAGCAAGCAACCAGGTCCGGGACTTGAACCGTGGTTGGTCATGTGAGAATCCAGTGCATTTAACCACCACGCCATCTGCCAGCCACCAAGAATTTTAATTTAAAAAAATAAAATAAATATGAGATTATGGCTCCCATTCTGGAATTTCCTTTTAATCCCTAGATTGGATAGGAAGATGACAATTACTAAGTTATATAACAGTTTGAAGAGATGCCATAAACACTGTTGTGGAATAATCTGGGAAGGATTCTGCTCCCTGTGATCAATTCTGAAACCTAGATCTTCGTAGGGAAAAATATACTTTTTTGGGAAGAGACAGAAATCGAGAAATCATCCCCCAGGGGGATGGTCACACTGCAATCCCTTCTCCTCTTGAGATCTTGGGCACGCACATACATGTGCCTGGCATGAATTTGAGCCACCAGGTCTGGGACTCGAACCACGGTTGACTACATGGGAGTCCAGTGACATGGCCATTACACCAACTGCTAGTCCCGGGAAAATGTACTTTCTAATTTTCTTGTTTGGGACCTTTAAAAAATACAGTTATATAAACAGTTACTTGTTCATATTAAGTAACAGGTATATGAAGTAAAACTATTTTATCAATGATTGTAAATTGTTTATATTGTAGTATGTACTTTTTGGGCCATCTTATGTGTCCAAAATTGAGGGTATCTGAAAATTCTGTTATCTCTGTTGCCACCTGACAACTGTTTTGATTCATTGACAAATTTTGAGTGTATATTATATTCTAGTCTTGTGTTAAATAAATAAATATATATTCTAGTCTTGTGTTAAATAAATAGGTGGACCAGCAGATGGCTTAGTAGTTATGTCAATGGACTTCCATGTGGTTGACGGTGGTTTGAGAACTGAACTCATTGGCTTGAAAAATCACACTAGGCACATGTGCATGTGTGACCAAGATTCCGGGAGGACGATTTTTTTTTTTTTTTGGAAACAGGTGTGCCATGTAGTCAGAAAGCAGTTATTAAGGAGTATATATGAGTATGTAAGGTGTATTAACAGTATCTTGGGAGTGTAGCAAAAAATACAATTTCATGTGGGAGGATGGGCTTATTCATGATTAGAAGGCTAGGTTCAGGGAGCCTTCATAAAGACATTATTATAATTTTTTTTTTGGAGAGATTTTTGCTATAGGGTGCATACATTTGCCAGAAAGACAGACAGAGACAGAAAGCGAGAAATCATCTCCCTGAGGGGATGGCCATGCCACAATCCCTTCTCCTCCATTCTCTTGGGATCTTGGGCACGCATGCACACGTGCTCAGCATGAGTTTAAGCCGTCGGATCCGGGACTCAAACCTCGGTCAACTACACGGGAGTCCAGCGACACAGCCATTATGCTAACTGCTGGTCCCTAGGAGAGGTTTTTGTCATGGGGCTTGTGTGCTCGCCAGAAAGATGGAAAGGGACAGAAAACAAGAAATCACCACCCAGGGGGCAATGACCATGCCGCAATCCCTTCTCCTCCATTCTCCTCTCAGGATCTTGGGCATGCTTGCACACGCCCCTGGCGTGAGTTCAAGCCTCTGGGTCCAGGACTCGAACTGTGGTCAATCACATGGGAGTCCAGCGACACAGCCATTATGCCAACTGCTGGTCCTATAAAGACATAATTATAGAGGTAACATTTGAACTGAATGACATATGTTTTTATTGTAATCAGAAACCTGCCATTGTTTGCTTTGTTTATAAAGACAGTTGAAATAACAGTAGTTAGATATATGAATTGATAGATTGATTTTAAAAGTATATACAATAGATTTAATTGTTTTTGCATTCAAAATTCCAAAAAATAGATTCACGTACTTCTATTTTTTGTCTGCTTTAAGTTAGGTAGGTATTACCCTTAGATTGATGTATGAACTTGATTTAAATTTCGTGTGTGTTTTAAAATGTTAACCTTGCATTTCATTAAACTATTTCTTCGAGTATTATATACTAACAAAATTAAATTGAAAACATTTGTGTTCAAGTTAAAAAGGTAATATGATTTTCCAGGTGTGTTCTGAAATACACAGGTTTCAATACAGAAGTTTTGTATTTTGAAGTTTTTTTCAGAGAAGATATTTATTGTAACTGTGTGCGTGCATGTGCAGTATGCTATAATAAAATTTTATGTATAATTTGTACTTATAACTTAATCTTTTATATACCCATACATATAATTTTCATTTGAGTTCTACGACTGGCTTGTGCAGGTGAAAGGTAAAAATGCTTAATGTGATTTATATTTCTTTTAAGAAATATTTGATGACTATAAAGTTTAACTGTATGGTTAAGAAAAATATTTCCCCAAGAAAGAATCCGAGTGAACTACCTGTTCATTTTACATACTCGGTCCTTCTTTCCTCATAGGCAAAAGAAGCTAAAAGACTGAAAGAATTCTTAGAAGACTATGATGATGACAGAGATGATCCCAAATATTACAGGTAATAATGTTTGAACTCATACATAATTTTAGCTTTTACTTAGCTGTATTTTTCTTGTTCTGCCTGGAAATGCAGATTTACTAGTGGAAGAATAAAGCAAGAAGTCTTCAAATTATGTATTGTAATCATCCCCATAGCTGATAGGATATTTTATGAGGTGAGGAAAAAATTATTAGGAAAAGATAAAAAATTGGCCTGGCCCAATAGCACATCAGGGTGCAGTACATCCAGAACTCAGTCCCACACAACCAACCATGGTTTAGTCCCTGGTCCCAGTGACTTGAAAAACATGCTGGGCACTTGCACTTGTGGATATATCTAAAATCCTATAAAAAGAAGACATGGAAAAAAAAGGATTGTGGTATGAACTTGCTCTTTTAGGGGGTGATTTATCTCTTTCTCTCTGGCAAGTGTCTAGATTTAAAACATGGAGTGGCCGTGTGGTATCTAAAGCACCTTAACCAACATACCTACCACCTTGCAGGCTCAATGAAGGCTTTTAATGAAGTGCAGTAAAAACCATTCATACATTGGAATTAGCAACTTTAGCAGTGTATAACTTTAGCATTCTGAGAAGTAATAAACTATTAGATACATTGGTTATGCCACCCATTGTTCTAGGATTTTTCTCTAGGAGAAAGAATTTTAATTGACAATAGAGAACTATTATAATTTTAAATATTGCTACAGGGTACATACACAGAGAGGAAGTGAGAAAATACCCTTCACTTGGAGGTGGAGAGAGAAAATGAGAAAGCAACCTCCTCGAGGGAATGGCCATGCTTCTGTCCATTCTCATGTTTAGCATAGTAACAGATCCTAGACTCGAACTGTGCAATGGCCATGTGGAACCTAGTTATCTTACCCAACATGCCACAGGCTGGCCCAAGATATATTCATAGTAGAATTAATACTACTTGTATTATTTTTTATATGTTAGCATCTATGAAAACTCCAAGTGTTGAATGTTCCTTGTGGAATTAGAAATAAAATGAGAGCTATACTCCCACTGAAAGAAATCCTGTTACTAATTTTGGACACTTAACGTAGAGTGACTTTAAGATTGAAAGAAGTTTACTGTTAAGTGATAATAGAGTACTTATATTTTATACATTAAACATGTAGAGAGTACTGTAGATATTCTCTAGATAACATTAAGAATAGTCTTCATGTGGTCAGCAGATGGCATGGTGGCTAGAGGTGTTGGACCTCCCGTTTGGCCAACTGATTTGAGCCCCGCACACGGTGGCTTGAAAATTATGCCAGGTGCGTGCCCAGAATCCTAGAGGAGGAGAATGAGTTGCACCACAGCCATCCTCCCAGAGGGCGATTTCTCAGTTTCCTTCTCTGTCTCCAGAAAGCACAGGTACCCTAAAGGAAAAAAACTTAAACAAACAAACAGTCTTTATTCTCTTAGCTTGTAGCTTTTAATATGAAGAAAAGGTGTTATTGAAGGCATGATGATCTGTACATTAAATGAAGCCTAGGCTGGCCTTGAAGCACAGGAGAATAGATGGGATTGCACTGTGATCTAGCCATGTTAAGAGGTTTTTCTTTCTCTTTCTCTCTCTCATACACTCAATGAAGTGAGCATGAACTTTTTTTTTTTATTCATTTGTTTGTTTGTTTTCT
The DNA here is from genome assembly GCF_000334495.1 of Tupaia belangeri chinensis. Taxonomy (NCBI): domain Eukaryota; kingdom Metazoa; phylum Chordata; class Mammalia; order Scandentia; family Tupaiidae; genus Tupaia; species Tupaia belangeri. Next base: position 1,371,491 of record NW_006208456.1, read on the forward strand.
GTTTGTTTGTTTGTTTTTTACTTTGACCAGAGAGAGAAAGCAAGTTGCCAAGCCTGGGACTCCAACTGTGGTTGGCCATGTAGGAGTCCATTGCCTTAACCTCCGTTCCACCTGCCAGCTTCGCGTTTTTCAAAATAAATGATGGGACCAGCAGATGTTGAAATGGTTACGTTCTTGGATTCCCACGTAGTTGACTGTGATTTGAGTCCCAAATGTAGCAACTAAAAACTCATGCTGGTGCGTGTGCGTGCGTGCCCAAGATTCCAAGAGAAGAAGGGATTGTGTCATGGCTATCCTCTCTGGGGAGTGATTTCTCACTTTATGTCTCTGTCTCTCTGGCAAGCGCATATGCCCCTTAGCAAAAAAAAAAAAAAAAAAAAAAAAAAAAAAAAAAAAGCGGAGGCCTGGGGGCTTAGGACACTTTATTTCCACATGACCGACCACAGTTTGAGTCCTCGACCTGGCACATTACATTATCACGTTTCCTCTATGTCTCTCCGGTGAATAAAATAAAGTAAGATAAAATATTTACAAAAAAATAAGCGAGACCTTGGAACCATAAGATGGCATGACTAAGGCACTAGACTCCCACATGGCCAACTATAGTTCTAGTCCTGGACCCAGAGGGTTGAAACTCAAACTCAGTGCATGTCCATGCCCAATATTCTAGGAGGTGAGTGGAGGAAAGCGGCTTGCGATGTGCCCATTTCCGTGGGGTTGATTTCTCACTTTCCTTCTCTTTCTCTCTCTCCCCCCCAGTGAGTACTCATGCACTATAGCAAAAATGTTCTTTAAAAATAAAAAGAGGCCTCTTATTTTTTTTCTCTTCCAGGGGAAGTGCTCTTCAGAAAAGATTGCGTGATAGGGAAAAGGAAATGGAAGCAGATGAAAGAGACAGGAAGAGAGAGAAGGAAGAGCTTGAAGAAATCAGGCAGCGCCTCCTGGCAGAGGGGCACCCAGATCCAGATGCAGAGCTCCAAAGGGTGAGATACAGATTTTACATTCATAAGGATTTTGTACTAAGAGTATCATGTCAGTCTGTCTAGATGGCACTGTGGTAACGCACTGTTCAAGCAAAGTTTGATCCATATGGAAGATCTCAACTTGTTCACTGGTCATACTATACATGATGGAGAAAAAGTGAGAAACAGCTGCTCACCGCCCCTATGACCATGTCACCCTCCCTTCTCTGTTCTCCTGGGATTTGGGGCCTGCCTGCACACAGGCCTGGCATGATTTCTAAGCCACTGGGTCTGCAACTTGAACAGGAATCCTCCAGGGATGTAACCACTATGAACCGCTGGGAACTCAGTGACATCTGCTGGCCCTGGTTAGGATGTTTTTAACTTGGCTTTTGACTCAAATCTCCTTTTTTCTCATTTTTTTTCATTTTACTATTGTTTGTGAATAGGAAACTGTCATCATCAGCCATTATAGAGAAAGAACAAATTATTATGATCATATATGACCAAGCTGAGAATTTGTGCTGTGTTATCAGAAGGAAAACTTTTGGTTCTGATGTATTCAATAAAAATAGAATGATACATTATTTCCTCTCGAGTTTAGCAGGCTACTCTGTATTTATCTTTGTTATCCCAGAAGAGCTGATACATAAAATCCACTAATGAATAGTAATACCAATATGTATCAGTATAATATTTTAGACAATGTGCTTCATGGTATGGACCTAATATAATATATTCTATGTTTAGTTTTCTGGTTATAGATAGAGGTGGTAATGTTTATTCCTAATTAAAACAGAGATTATTCTCAGAAGATAATGTAAAGCAAAAAGCGAATCACATTGAATCAGGGTATTGTCTTTTCCAAATTCATGAAATTTTAATCAAATTCGTTGTTTTTGGTTTTAGATGGAACAAGAGGCTGAGAGGCGTAGGCAACCACAGATAAAGCAAGAGCCAGAATCAGAGGAAGAGGAGGAAGAAAAACAAGAAAAAGAAGAAAAACGAGAAGAACCTGTTGAAGAGGAAGAAGAGCCAGAGCAAAAGCCTTGCCTCAAACCCACTCTAAGGCCCATTAGCTCTGCTCCATCTGTTTCTTCTGCTAGTGGCAATGCAACACCCAACACTCCTGGGGATGAATCTCCCTGTGGTATTATTATTCCTCACGAAAACTCACCAGATCAACAACAGCCTGAAGAGCATAGGCCAAAAATAGGACTAAGTCTTAAACTGGGTATGTTAATGTTGCCTACCTTCCTTCTGTTTTTTTTTTTTCCCTCCCTGCAAATATTCATGTTTTGTTGTAAGGAAAAAAAATTAATGTGCTGCTTAGTAGGTAGATAGAACATTATTGAAAAATGCCTTTCTAGCTCACGATTGTTTTCATAGTTCTACTAGTGCTCCTATATCTGCAGCTGCCTCTCGAGTTCTGAGAAGAAGTGAAAAGTTAAATTTTCTAGCACTTGTGAGTAGTGAGTTATTTTTTACAGTTGGGATCTTTCTCTGAGATTTGTGAAAGTATACGTTATACTGCTTTTGAGGGATGGCGGGTTGTAAACTGTTGGATTTGAAAATTGTATCATCATAGTATTTTCACTATAGGTGCTTCCAATAGTCCTGGTCAGCCTAATTCTGTGAAGAGAAAGAAACTACCTGTAGATAGTGTCTTTAACAAATTTGAGGATGAAGACAGTGATGATGTACCCCGAAAAAGGAAACTGGTTCCCTTGGATTATGGCGAAGATGATAAAAATGCTGCCAAAGGCACTGTGAACACAGAAGAGAAGCGCAAACACATTAAGAGTCTCATTGAGAAAATCCCTACAGCCAAACCTGAGCTCTTTGCTTATCCCCTGGATTGGTCTATTGTGGATTCTGTGAGTAACAAATTAATTTCATCACCTTAGTGGGGTAAATTTTGAATGTGGCATACAAAGTTATTTGATTCTATTAATGATAAATATTAGGGGATCATGACACCAAGAATCTTAATATCAAGTAAATGCCATGGCCAAGAAATTTGTTATAGGGAATATTCTTGGTGGTAATTGAAGTCTTCATAGATTAGAAAGAAATAGTTGTATCATAATGCATGCCTGTCTTGGTTCAGTTACTATATTTTAGTCTCAGAGGCCTTAGTAAATACAATAAAAAGCTCTTACTTTAAAAGTTCAGTAGCTTAGGCCAGCAGGTGGTATAGTGATTACGTCTCTAGACTTCCCCATGGCCTACCACGGTTTGAGTCCGGGCCTGGCAGCTTGAAAATCATGCGGGATGTGTGTGTGTGCATGCCCAAAGATCCCGGGAGGAAAATCCAGAAGGGATTATGACGTGGTTATACCACGTCATAATATATATATATATATATTTATAATCATAATATATGTTTTCCCACTTTTTCTCTCTGTCTCTGGCAAACACGTGAGCCCTATGGCAAGAACTTAAAATTATTTTTAAAAGAATTCAATAACCATGCTTTATTTTGCAGATATTAATGGAACGACGAATTAGACCATGGATCAACAAGAAAATCATAGAATACATAGGTGAAGAAGAAGCTACGCTGGTTGACTTTGTTTGTTCTAAGGTTAGTTTTTGTTCCTGCCATCCCTAATTAGTCTGTTTTCTGCTTCTATTAAGAATACTTGAGATTTGGGGACCAGCAGTTGGCCTAATGGCTATGTCACTGGATTCCCATGTTGTCAACCTTGGTTTGAGTCCCGGACTCGGTGGCTTACACTCACGTCGGGTGTCTGTGCGTATGTACGTGCCCAAGATCCCGAGAGAATAGAGGAGAAGGGATTGCGACATGGCCATCCCCCATGGAGGGGGGTGATTTCTCACTTTCTGTTTCTCTATTTCTCTCTGTCTTTCTGGCAAGCGCATATGCCCTATAGCAAAAACCTCTCCAAAAAAAAAGAAAAAAATAATTAGGCTACCCACTTTTCTTGTAATTATTGTAGCATTAAAATTTGGGTATCGGGTGGCCATCAGGTGGTGTGGTTGTTAAGGCACTGGACTCCCACATGATGGAATGTGGTTTGAGTCCTAGGCCTGGAGGCTTGCTTTCAATTTTGCTTTCTCCCTCTGGTCAAATTTAAAAAATAATAGTAATAGGGACCAGCAGATGGCATAATGGTTACGTTGCTGGATGCCCACGTAGTCAACAGTGGTTTGAGTACCTCACCCAAAGGCTTAAAACTCACACTGGGTGTATATACACGCATGCCTAAGATCCTGAAAGGAGAATGGAGGAGAAGGGTTTGTAGTGTGGCCATCCTCCTCGGGGGGTGATTTCTAGGTTTCTGTTTCTCTATTTCTCCAGCAAGCACACATACTCTATAACAAAAAATTTCTCTCTGAATCAAACTATCAATCTAGGAAAAATTTGTGTAAGGTTTCCCTTAGAATTAGGAGACAGATAACTATAGTGATTATGGTCTTGGGTTTTGGTTTCAAGCTTTTGTTGATGGGAGTAAAATTCTGAGAATTAAAAAAGCTTATACAAAGACTCCTTGGCCACAAACAATTCCTATACTGGTCTGAGGGTTTGTATTCTTAAAATTTCTTGAGTATGTTAATTTTTTGTTCATTTTTAACATTATTTATTTATTCTAGGTTATGGCTCATAGTTCTCCTCAGAGCATTTTAGATGATGTTGCCATGGTAAGTTAGAAAATCACAGTTATTTTAATTAATGTGTATATTAATAAGCCCATTCTGAATTTGATTCATTTTCTTCCTTTATTGGTTCCAGAGTCTGTCTTATATGCCCGAACTAAAAATGTGAATATATACTTTTGTATTAAAAAGTAGTTATATATTGGGGCCAGCAGATGGCATAATGGCTACATTGCTGGACACTCATGTAGTCGACCACGGTTTGAGTCCCGAACCCGGTGGCTTAAACTCATGCCAGGCGCGTGTACGTGCATGCCCAAGATCCTGAGAGGAGAATGGAGGAGAAGGAATTGCAGCGTGGCCTTCCCCCCTGGGGGGTGATTTCTTGCTTTCTATCTCTATGTCTTCCTGGCGCACGCATCCTATAGCAAAAACCTCTGAAAAAAAAAAAAACAACAGACTCATACAGGAACATATGGACACTAAACAACCTACTCCTCAATGACTACACAACCACTGAAATCAAAAGATTTCTGGAAACCAATAATAATCAGCACACGAGTATCCAAAACATGGGAAACAGTCCATATAAAAAAAACCCCCCAAAAAAAAAAAAAAAAAAAAGATTTTGGGCCAGCTCTTTACCATAGTGTTTCAGGGAGTTGGATCCTACATGGCTGACCATGGTTCACAACTGACCCCAGTGACTAAAAATAAAAAATGAACACTTCAGAGGCTGGCAGGTAGCATGGTCATTGAGTGGCTTGATTCCCACATGGCTGACCATCCATAGTTCGTGTCCTGGACCTGGCAGCTTGCTTTCTCACTCTTCCTTTTCCTTTGTCTGTTTCTCAGTGGTCAAAATTGAAGAATAATAATAATAAAATAAATCTTTAAAAACAAACAAACAACTTCAGGATGGGACCATTAGGTGGTGTGTTGGTTAAAGTTGCTTGGTTCCCATATGGCTGACCATGATTTGAGTCCTTGACCTGACAGCTTAGAAACCAAAACTGGGTGCATGTGCATGTATACCCAGAATCTAAGGGGAAGAATGGAGGGGGAGAAATTGCAGTGTGGCTATCCCCCTAGAGGGTGATTTCTCACTTTCCCTCTCACTGCCTCTAGCGAACATAGTCACCCTGTGTCTAAAACTTAAAAGAATAATAAAAACACTCTAAGTATATTTGCATGTGATTTCCCCAAATCCCTACAGGATCGAAAAATGGAGAAGGGATTATGGTGTGATCATACCCCATTGGGGGTATTTTTTTTCTTTCTTATATATATATGTGTGTGTGTATATATATATAATATATATATAAACTAATATATATTATCTATACACACACACACACATATGCGTGTTTTTCATCTGTTCCATCCCATTTTTTTTAAAAGAGTTATTTATCTTGGAACCAGCAGTTAGCATAATGGCTATGTCGCTGGACTCCCACGTAGTCGACTGCAGTTCGAGTCCCGGACCCAGTGGCTTAAACTCACGTCGGGTGCGTGTGTGTGCATGCCCAGGATCCCGAGAGGAGAATGGACAAGAAGGGATTGCAGCATGGCCATCCCCCCGGGGGGTGATTTCTTGCTTTCTGTCTCTCTGTCTATTTCTGTTTGTCTGGCGAGCGCATGCGCCCTATAACAAAAAAAACCTCTCAAGAAATTATTTATCTTTTTATTTTATTTACTTATTGTGATTTTACCAGAAAGGGACACAGAGAGAGAGAGAACGGAAAAGTGAGAAAGCAAGCCACCAGGTCCGAGACTCGAGCCATGTTCAGCCACATGGGAGTCCAGTGCCCTAACCACTATGCCACCTTCTGGTCCCCCATCCTGTTTCTAATGTCCCCTACCCTTTGTCTGTGGTATTGTCTTTGTTTTGCGTAAGTATAAATTCTAGATTTATTCATACATTTAGAGAGCAGTTATTAAAATGCTTACTGGTTAGAACTATTTCAGAGGGTAGAACATCTCTTCTTAAGGAGCTAACAGGGTATAGAAATATTGAAACCATAATATACTTGCTATAATGGGTACATAAAGAGGATAATGGTGGCAGAGGAGATGGACTATTTTATGATATTCAGGGCAGTTAGAAAAAACATCACAGGATTGCTATCTAAAACTGAGACATGAAGATCATGCAACTACTTTATCGTTTTTGAAGTTGTGTGTCTGATCTGGTAGTTAAACATCAAGTCCCCAATTTAATTTAAGACTAAAGTGAATGTTTGCATTTGTTTAACACTGTCATTTTGTGAAAAAAAAAAAAAAAAAAGAGAATTGATGGTAAAGTGTCCAAATTATAAGCTCCAGATTAGGAAGAGAAGGAAATACCCCTGAAAAGAGTTTGTGGTGTGAATGAATTAAGAGGATTGTCATTCCATGGAAGTTGAGAGATGCGTCAGATGAAATAAACTAGTTAGACAGGTTATGATCAGTGAGTCAGATGTTAAAATTGAAGAATGTGTGGTGGATCTGTCCAGATGATGGGTTAAATATAACTCATAGACTTCTGATAAAAATAAAAAGTGAATTAGCTTTATCATTCAGAAATTGACAGAAATTTCCCATAAAAATTAAAATTTCAGGACCAGTAGTTAGTGTAACGGCTGTGTCGCTAGACTCCCACGTAGTCGACTGCGATTCGAGTCCCGGACCTGGTGGCTTAAAACTCACGCCGGGTGCGTGTGGGCGGGGGTCCAAGGCCCTGAGAGGAGAACGGAGGAGCGGGGATTGCGGCGTGGCCATCCACCCTGAGGGGTGATTTCTCGCTTTCTGTCTGTCTGTCTGGCGAGCATACGCACCCTATAGCAAAAACCTCCCTCCCCCCCAAAAAATAAAATTTCTGTCTTCTCTTTAGGTACCTATTGAGTAGTTATTAGTACCAGTTACTCATCAGAACTCCTAGTACATTTAATATTGATTCCCACAGTAGCACCTATTGCTATGACATAGCTACATTTTCTCCACTATGCTGATTAGGAACTCAGGCTCAATGAAGCTCAGTAACCTAGCCAAGGACTACACATAGCCAGTAAGAGGTAGAAGTGGGACTTAAAGCTAAGTAGCCTGACAGCCTATTCTTCAAATTTCTACCCTAAAGTGCCCCTACAAAGACCTGGCAACATTAGGTAGCATTCCATCAAGGCAGAGACATTCCACTGCTCTCTTAGCTGCTTCCATTAGAAGAAAGCAAGATATTTTATTTATCCTCATAGCAGCCCTGTTGAAGGAGCCAAATATGTATGTGAGGTGAGGGTGGGTATAGTGGTGGAAACATGAGGCACCCAACTCATAAGTTGTTTGGAAGATAATTTGATTTACTCATTTCCACTCAAAGAAACAACTTACCCAGTAGACTTATGTCCCCTGGAATGATGATAATGTTCATTTACTGTTTGCTAATATTCCAGACACTGTATTGAATACTTTGCCTGTATTCCATTTAATGTATATTTCACCATTGCATGTATATCAAACCCTTGTTAAATATTAAGATTATGAAGTTGGAGTGTTTCATATTGGGTGATTGTGTAGTAGTATAGTTTGATCTTCCTAAATTATTACCCTTTTGTTTTTTTAAAGAATTATTCTTGGGACCAGCAGTTAGCGTAATGGCTATGTCGCTGGACTCCCACGTAGTCGACCGCGGTTCGAATCCCGGACTCGGTGACTTAAACTCACGCCAGGCTCATGTGCGTGTGTGCCCAAGATACCAAGAGGAGAATGGGGGAGAAGGGATTGCGGCATGGCCATCCTCCCTGGGGGGTGATTTCTCTCTTTCTGTCTGTCTGGCGAGTGCAAGCGCCGTATAGCAAAAACCTCTCCCAAAAAAAAGAGAGTTATTCTTGGAACCAGCAGATGGTGTGGTAGTTCAGGCGCTGGACCCTCCCACATGGCTGACCACAGTTTGAGTCCCAGACTTGGTAGCTTACTTTTTCACTTTCCTCCCCCCCTCTGTTTCTCTCTCTCTCTGGTTAAATTATAATAAATGAATGTATAAATATAATTAAAAAGAATTACTCTCTTTAACTTTATTCATTCACTTATTTTATTTTTTAAAATATGACCAGAAAGAGACAGAACAAGAGAGAGGGGTAAAATGAGAAAGCAAGCCACCAGTTCTGGGACTTGAACCACAGTGGGTCATGTGGTTCATGCCACCTGCCAGCTCCAAATTGCTGCCTTTTTTATTATTATAACAAATACTTGCTTTCCTTAGTTTTGCTAGATATGTATAAATATGCATATATACAAAGTTAAAACTTAGAATAAAGTTGGATTATAAAAGTGTTATAATATTAGTATTTAGTAAACTATGGAATTTTGCTGAATGAAGGTTTTTTAAAATTATTTTATTAAATTTATTTATTTATTATAATTCAATCAAGAAGGACAGAGTGAGAGAGCGAGAGATTGAGAGAGGAAAAGTAAGAAAGCAAACTGCCAGGTCCGGGAATCTTAACTGTGGTCAGCTGTATGGGAGTCCAGTGCCCTTAACGACTGCACCACCTGCTAGCCTGCAGAGTGAAGTTTAAAAAACAAAAATTTCTATTTGATATGTTTCTCATAGTGGACAGAATTTCTTTAAATCATTTTATTGAATATAAATGCTGAGGGGTGGTCAGCAGTGTGGTGGTTAAGGGTGCTGAACTCCCATGTGGCCACCCGCAGTTTGAGTCCCAGACCCGGTGGCTTTCTCACTTTCCCTCTTTCTCTCTCTCTGTTCCTCCCTGGTCAAAACAAATAAATAAGTAGACAAATAGGCAGATAGATAAATAAATATATTTCTTAAATTAAAGAAAATAAATGCTGGGGTGGGCAGGTGATGTGGTGGTTAAGGCATTGGACTACATCGTGGCTGACCACAGTTCGAGTCCCCGATGTGGTTGCTTGTTTTCTCATTTTCCTTCTCTTTCTCTTGTCAAATTAAAATAATAATGATGATGATGATTAATAAAATATTTCTTCCCCAATAAAAGGAAAGTAAATGCTTGTCAGTACATAAGATCTGTTTTTATACTAGTCACTGTTTTTGGGAGATGCTGCTGATTGCTCATTTTACCTGTGTTACTTTTTTTTTTCTCTCTCTCTTCTAGGTACTTGATGAAGAAGCAGAAGTTTTTATAGTCAAAATGTGGAGATTATTAATATATGAAACGGAAGCCAAGAAAATTGGTCTTGTGAAGTAAAAACTCTTTTTACATTTAGAGTTCCATTTCAGATTTCTTCTTTGTCACCCTTCAAAGGACTTTGAATTTTTCTTTGTCCTCAAAGACATTGTGAGATCTGTAATTTTTTTTTTTTATTGTAGAAAATGTGAATTTTTTTTGTCCTATAATTTGTTGATGCCCTGTGTACTCTCTTGGTTGTAAAGTCATCTGAATCCTTGGTTCTCTTTATACTCACCAGGTACAAATTACTGGTATGTTTTATAAGCTGCAGCTACTGTACACAGCCTATCTGATATAATCTTGTTCTGCTGATTTGTTCCTTGTATATATTAAAATGACTCCCCAATTCTTTTGCAGAATTGCACTCAATATTGAACTGCACTGTATAGAACCCAACACAAGGATTTTAATTGAAAGGATACCAGTCATATCTGTTACCACTCAACCTCCCTTTGGTCAAAAATAGCAAGTCCTTGTGAAGGCAAGGATTTTTAAATTAGAATGCAAAAAATAGCAGACAATCCATTCCTACTGTATCTCTGTGTGAATGCGTTCGTGTGAATGTATGTGTAAAAGTCCTTTCTCTAATTTCCTTTGATGGGCTTCCTTAAACATTTCCTAATTAAATAACAGATCATTAAAGGAAAAGTCATTTTGTGCCAACCTAGCGGTCTGATATAATTAGGTTCTTAGTTTCAGAGCATGACCTTTTGTGGTGAGCAACAGTCTGCTGACAGGATGGGATTTTCCTGTTGATAGCTGACCTGTTCGGCCTCTCTTTTAAAGGAATGTGGATCATAGTGACTTTGTCCCCTAGTTTTATTGCTCAGAAATGAGACAGATCCTAAAATTCTGGAGAGCTTTATTTAATGCATTCTTCATTAAATTAGTCCTTAGTTTAATTTTTTATGTACTCTGGTTTAAAGAAAACATCTTTCATTTTCAAATCAATAAGTGAATGAAAACTATTAAACAAAAGATAAAATTAGGTAAGTTTACAGGGTTAAGGAGAGCTTGACAAACACAGTAGGAATTCAGTTTGGTGATTTACACATTCTATATCTTAATATGGAGAAAAACAAATTATTCAAGGCAGTTATCAACCATGGATATTTTGTTTATAATTTTTGTTCTGTAGAGGGTTTATATCTTATGTGTGTGTGCATACACACATATTTTGTTTTACCTCTGCTTATTGAAGTGTAAAAATACACAATGATGTGCTTAGAGACATGCCTGGGATCTCTTTTATTGTAGTTTAGAACTTCACCAGGGAGCAAAATTGTCTAAACATGTAGTAAATTTTTAAACCGTTCCTAAAAGAAATTAGATGCAGCTCTTCCCACCTAATGAGTATTTATTTTTTAAGAAGATAAAAGATTGGCCTGTTACAAAAGCATAAGTGTCATCTTGAGTTACTAAATTTTATATGCCTTGAGAGGACATTTGAAAACACTGTTCTTAACATTGAACCATGCCATGGTTCCATTATGTAAATATTTCAAATATTAAAAATGTATATATTCGATCTTGGGAACTCCTATTCTTTCAGAGTGTTATAAATAAATAAATGGCATCATGTTGTAATTTTGGTGCATACTAGAAAATTTGACTTGAAAATATGCGCAGAATTTTTTTATGGACTGATTTTTATGACTATTGGTATCTGATGGTCAAAGGCCATTTATTTTGGGTCAGTCTGCTATACATCTATGAAAATGCCTCTACTTAGTGTCATAATATTTTAAATTCTGGTTTCTGATGGGAAAATTGCAGAAAGATTTTTGCTTTTTACAGATTTACTTATTAGCCTTTTCACAGATTCACCCCTAGTCTAAGACTTTATTCCCATAGTTTAGTATCCCTTTCTGTCTTTCCTTAACATACTGCAGTTACTTGCTTTTAAGGCATCTAGGTTATTTTTATTTAGCTGATTATTACCATAAAGGTTTATTGAGGCAGATTTATATTCCTGGTGTTTTCTGCTTTTTCATCTAGACTTATCTTAAATGAGCCCTCTGAAAATTAGAGATAATCACTTACTGGAAACCTTAACAGGACATATCATATAATTGTATAACACTTTCACTCTAGCAGTGTGGGAATGTTAATAATAAGTGAGGTAAAGATCATTAAATTAATAGCTCAATGCCAGTTCAAATCATGTTTTGTCACCAAGGTTCAGAAAAACCTTTGTTTTCAGAATTGCATATAAAGACCTGGACATACATAAACTGGCATAATCTGGTGTGTGGGAAAATACACATAAGTAATTACTGTTAAATTGTCTCTGCATGTAATCCTAATCGTGAGGCTGGGACAGCAGGATTGTGGCATGGGTAAAACTTGTCAAAAATGCTTCCCCCTCGTCCTCTTTTCTGTCTTTATAAAGTGGGGAGAAAAAAAATTGCTCAAACTGTCTGGGTTGTCTTTATCATAAGCCTATAATTTCAATTTGGAAACTTTACCTTCATATTGTTCCAAATTGTTACGTAGACTGTGTGAAAGTCTTAAAACTCATTCTTGACATGGCATTTAGAAAATTAAAGTGCTTTTGCCCCCTCATTTGACCCCGAAAGTACAAATTTAAATGTGTACATCTGTTTACAAGGATGAAGGATGGGTAACACATTTTGTAGGGCTGGGCTGGAGCCTGAGACTCTCCATTTCTGACCAGCCTCCTGGTGATGGCGATGAAAGGGCTACACTTGGAGTAGCACCTTAAGGTACCTGCCTAGTCAGTATTCTAACAGACTACACAAGTGCATCTTTTCTTTTTAAGTAGATTTTAAATAGAATGACATTTTTGAAGCATAAAAAAATACTTTGACTTTTCTAACGACTGAGCATATCCTATTTTATAATTATAAGCATAACGTAATCTTCCAGGATCATGCTTGACAACCCCTATATTCTAGATTTCTTTCTTTTTTTTTTAAGCTATTTTATTTCTTCTATGAGAACGGTAGACAGAGACAGGCACCCCCCAATAGAGTTCTTATTCTTATCCCAAGTCTTAACCACCTAGCATTGTGCCCAGCATGCCCTGAGAGAGCTCAGGATGCAAATGTGGGACCTTCCTAAATGGCTTCAGAATTGTAGAGCATTGCATTACTGTTGTACCACTGCAACTGACCCTCTAGGGTTTATTTCCTGTTAGTACCTGAAAATTTTCTTGTCAGAGAATTTTATGTTGTAGTGTACTCTAAATCTTTTTTTTCTTTTTTCTTTTCTTTTTTTTGAGAGGTTTTTGTTATAGGACGCGTGTGCTTGCCGGAAAAAGAGACAGAATGTGAGAAATCCCCCCCCCCCCCCCCGCGCGGGGGACCCACAATCTCTTCTTCATTCTCCTCTCGGGATCCTGGGCGTGCACACACACACACCCCGCGTGAGTCCAAGCCACTGGGTCTGGGACTCGAACTGCGTTCAGCCACATGGGAATCCAGCAACATAGCCTTTACTCCAACTGCTGGTCCCAGTTTACTCTAAATCTTAATCATAGCTCTTCCTTATACTTTTATATTATTTTATAGTAGTGATTAATTTTGTGTTAAGTGCTTTTTCAAGTATTAATCGGGCATGAATACCAGATCTATTGTACAAATTGAGAAAGCATTAGGCTTGTGAGCCAAGTTGTACTAAACACAATATCATTTTTTTCTCCTTTCCATATGATGTATAAAACATGTTTTTTTATATACCTGTTATAAAACAGGTATATAATGTTCAGCTGAGGCATTTTTACCCATTTCTCTAGAAGTTCTTTGAATTCATTGGTACTATGAACGTGCCCAGTTAATATTCAAAAACTGCTGAAAGGTTTTGTTTCAAAAGGTTTTATTTCAGGTTATTGCAGACTTCTCCAACAATACACAATTGAGAAATAATTTCTGCTTAGCAAAAGATTGTAAAATTGATTTGTGAGTGCCACTAGAGATAAAAGGGTATTAGAAGGAATCCCAAACAGGCAAATAAATAGTCTATTGATAGAGGTCAGGAAAATAATATAATTAAACCTAGGAACTATCAATATTACTTTTATAGTATAGACCAAAATGACCTCATAATTTTTGATAAAACTGATAGGTTTTTTTGAAGTGCGATTATAATAAATTACTGAAATATTTATGTTCACTTATTTACAATTGAATGTTGGCATCTTCATCTTTAATTACAGGTTCTTTGCATTTCATCTAATTACTTGAGTGATAAAGGCCAAATTAGGAATGGCAATCTAAAACACCCAGGGGTAAACATTATTTCTATATACAGAAATCAATAAAAATTATTTTGAAGCCAAGTTGTTTGAATTAAATGACGCTCCTGAGTCTGTCTGCTCTACCACAGCATCTGCACATTGGACTGATAACCTAAATTCTTGTGCATAGAATGGGAAATTGTTAAGCATCTAACAATTTTTGTACATACTTGTATTTTGTCATTGAAACATGGTATTGAAGACCATTCTTATTTTATGTGGATAACCTTACCATGTTTTAACCCATTAGAATGTTTCTTGGATGATGTGCATATGCTTTTTTCCCCTCCATTGGATGCACATTGATTGCATACTTATATGTGTGCTCTTCGTGTTATAAGCTAAGTAGAGGGGATACAAGATTCCTCTAGTCAACGACAATCTAATGGTGGTGAAAAATAATTTTGGGAAGATCAGTAGATGTATAAAGTACATATGGATAATCAAGTTTGATCAGCTAACTGCAGTGTGAAGAGTGAAGTGCCAATAGGAAGATTTTCAGCAGAGGTAGTAATATGTAGAAGGGCTTAGAGGTTGGCTAGTCTGTTCTGCCCATATAATAATTACTACAGTATTCTCTACGTAACAGTTACCCAGAGGCCTGCATATATAGGATCCTAAAATTCCTGGTCTAGATCTATACTATCAGATAGTAACTACAGAATGATGGGTGGTTTTAAATGGAATAAAATAAAATAAAATTTAAAAGCTCAATTCTTGGGACCAGCAAATGGTGTAATGGTTACATTGCTGGACTCCCACATGGTTGACTGTGGTTCGAATCCTGGACCCAGCAACTTGAAATTCTTGGTGGGCACATGTGCATGTGTGCTCGAAATCCCAAGAGGAGAAAGGATTGTGGCTTTCCATCCCCACGTGGGGGTTATTTCTCGATTTCTGTCTCTCCGGTGAGTATACATGTCCTACAGCAAAAATCTCTCTCTGAAAAAAAAAAAAAAAGGAAAATTCCACTCAGTTCTTCAAAGCCAGCCTTGCAGCCTGATGGTTAAGGGTGCCATGTCCCACATGGCTAAATGCAGTTCAAAGTCCTAGCCCCAGGAGCTTGAAAAACAGGCCAGGCAAGTGTGTGTGCATACTCAAAATCCCAACAGAATGGAGTAATGAAGGAGAAGGGATTGTAATGTTACTACACCCTATTGAAGGCTTCTCTCCCTTTCTCCCTCTCCCTGACTTCTGTCTAGTGAACACATGTGCCCTGTGACAGTTAAGAAATTTTAGTCTTTCAGTCATTCAAGCTGTATTCTAAGTATTCAAAAGTCAAGTAACTAAAATGAAAAAAAAAAAAAAGTTTTGCACTATTCTAAGTCCTCATAGACATATATAGCTCGTGGCTACCATACTGAACATTGCAGATTATAGAGGGGTAT
This sequence comes from Tupaia belangeri chinensis, assembly GCF_000334495.1. Classification (NCBI taxonomy): domain Eukaryota; kingdom Metazoa; phylum Chordata; class Mammalia; order Scandentia; family Tupaiidae; genus Tupaia; species Tupaia belangeri. Next base: position 1,386,906 of record NW_006208456.1, read on the forward strand.
TGTAATTGCAGACAGTTGTATTGGACGGTTACTGGTCTAGATGCAAAAAGTCAACCAAAGGGTAGAAGTAATTGTTTATTTCTTTTAAAAGAATTATTTTGTTTAACTGTATTTACTTATTTAGTTAACCAGAGAAGGACAGAGCGAGAACTAGAGAGGGAAAGTGAGAAAGCAAGCCACCAGGTCCAAAACTCAAACCATGGTTGACCACGTGAGAGTCCAGTACCCTTAACCAACATGTCACCTGCCGGCCCCAAAATTGTTTATTAAGATACCAGCATAAAGAGATAGAAAACAAAAGTATTTGTCTGCCTTTAAGTTAGTGACATCAATTCTAGTGTAAGAAAAAGAAAATGTAAAACTTGAATTTTTATATAAAATACAAGTTTGTACTTGTACTTGGAAGTTGATTTCTTACTACCAGCTGCAATGCATTACCATGTTCCAGTAATTGTTATAGATGATCCTGTGTATTTAAATATATTTGTTTATGCACCTGTAGAACTGAAACTAAATAGAAACTTGACAAGAATAGACAAGCATTTTTGTATATACCAGTTAGAATGTTTTGCCATGGGTCAGAGGGCTTATAAAAGTAAAAACCATAAAGCTAAAATAATTTGAAAATCCATCCATTCCTATATTCAATAAAGTTAGATTTTTTAATTTAAAAAAAAGATACCAGCATAGAAAGAAGAAAATTTTAGTAAATTTTAGTTGATCCAAAAGAGGTGTAAGTGTGAATTTAACAATAGTTCTGAGGCCAGCCCTGTGTGCTAGTGGTTAAAGGAGCCAGATCCTACATGGCCGACTGGATTCTATATGACTGAGTCTGCTGTTTGAATACTGGCCATAGCATCTCGAAAACTATGTCACATGTGTTGTGTCCCAAATGCTAATTGGATGGAGAAGTGGAAGAGAAGGAATGGCATCATGGCCATGCTCTACTAGGGGTGATTTCTCCCTCTTCCTGTCGGTCTCTTTGGTGAGCACAGGTGTCCTCTGGCAAATGCTTAAAAAAATAGTCTTAAACAACCTCTTTACCTGTTTGTTTTTTTAAAAAAATTTGTTTATAATAATAGGATGAACTGGCAAGTACAGTTTAGAATCGCGAAACTTAAAAGTTCATTTTTTTTTTTCTGTTGTTTTTCAAGTGTTGGTACATATAGTACCCAAGCAAAGAGACTTGACTAATTGTTACTGTACATGGAAAAGCTACAGATAATAAAATTTCATTTTGTTTAGTACATTGCTTAGGGAAGTTTCTACATAAGGGGGGCTAAGTTTCTGGTTAAAGAATTTTTGGGGCCAGCTCGTGGTGTGACAATTAATGAGCCTGGATCTCACATGGCTGACTGCAGTTTTAGTCTCTGACCTGGCAGCTTAAAAAATGTGTGTGTGACCACAGTCCCTCGAGAAGAATGGAGGAGAAGAGTTTGGTGTGGCTATTCCCCCAGAGGATGATTTCTCAGTTTCTCTCTCCAGTTACTTATACCCTGTTGCAAAATTAAAAAAGAAAAAAAAGAAAAATTCGATTTAACAAGTGGCATACTTGGATCTAAAGGTTAGAAATAATAAAAGAAGGGGGACCAGCAGGTGGTGTAATGGTTATGTTGCTGGACCATCACATAGACAACCACAATTCAGTCCCAGACTAGGCGGCTTAAAACATGCCAGATATGTGTGTGCATGCACAAAATCATGAGAGAAGGGACTGTGGTGTAGCCGTCTCCCCTTTGGTAAGTGCCCTTACTCTCCAGCAAAACTTTAAAAAACAAACAAACAAACAAAAACTAGGCATGCTTTCTTCATTTTTAGCTCTCCAGTTCATGACAATATCCATCTTAAACCTCTGCTTTCTCTACATAAAATTAGATACCCCATGCATCCCATCCAAAAGTCCTTTCATCCATATGGATCTGTTGAACTACATTCTAGTTTCTTGTGTTTTGCTTAGGTATTTCCATTATACTCTGTTTTTGCTCAGTCGTGTTTTGAACAGCAACACAAAACACTTAGATCATCTTTCACCACTGAGATTCCAGAATTAGTATCTTAGTAGTATACTTGCCTTTCAATTTTTCATGTCTCATATTCTAGGTTGTACTACATTCCACTGACTACTTGTGACAGCCAGAATGAGCAGCTGTGGCCTCGTTAAGTGCCTACAGCCTAGTTTATCTCTTAGCACTGAGGGTATTTGTCCACTTGAAACTTCTCTGGTATCTAGGGTATCACTCCAGCCTTGCTCCCCTAGTCTTTCTCTCATTGGCTCTTTGGTAACCTGCGTGGTCATGTTCCTCAAAGTGATGGAATATAGAAAACTAACAAATCTGTAGCTTGGTTACTTAGTCACTTTTTTGTGTTCATTTTTTCCTATAGTGTGTGTGAACTCATTAGGTGAGAGAGAAAGTAAGAAATCATCCCCCCAAGGGGCTGGCCATGCCGCAGGCCCTTCTCCATTCTCTGAGAATTTTGGGCTCGCATGCACAGGTGACCAGCCACTGGGTCCAGGACTCAAGCAGTGGTTGGCCACATGGGAGTCCAGCACCTTAACCAGCACACCACTAGCTGGCCCTTACTGTTTGCTTTTTTAAAAAAAAATTTTTTTTTGGAGAGGTTTTTGCTATAGGGCGCATGTGCTCAGCAGACAGACAGACAGAAAGTGAGAAATCACCCCCCAGGGGGGATGGCCATGCCGCAATCCCTTCTCCTCCATTCTCCTCTCAGGATCTTGGGCACGCATGCACATGCGCTTGGTGTGAGTTTTAAGCCACCCGGGTCCGGGATGCGAACCGTGGTCGACTACATGGGAGTCCAGCGACATAGCCATCACGCTAACTGCTGGTCCCCTCTTTTAAAAATCTTGATGTTGGGCAGGTGGTGTGGTGGATAAGGGCACTGGATTCCCACATGGCCAACCATGGTTCAAGTCCTGGACCTCGTGGCTTGCTTTCTCACTTTCCTTTTCTCTCTCATCAAATAAGAAAAATAAATAACAATAACAAATGGAAATAAAGTAATTCTTAAAAAAAATCTTAATGCTATTTTTAAAATTTTCCTGGATCACAAGTTTACTTAGTACGTGAATTTTCTTAATATTCTAACAGCATATTAAGGAAAAAAGTTCAGTGTCAGTTCAACCAAAAATGAACCCAAACGAGAAACTCTGTTAATGAAAGGAAAATATAAGATGTTGGCATTAGACAGTGTATAGTATCAAATTCCACTTCACAAGGCAGGTCAGAAGGCACCTTGTCTCTTTCCTCTTATTTAATTTTATTATTTTTTAATTTAACCAGAGACGAGTGGGAGAGAAGTGAGAAAGCAAGCTGCCAGGTCTGCGACTCAGACACAGTCGGCCATGTAGGAGTTCAGCACCTTAACCATCACACTACCTGTGGGCCCCAGTTGCAACCTTTTTTTAAACTTCCTTTTACAGGATGATGTTTTTTACCTTGCAGGGGGGGAGGGTTCAAAAAAATTTGAGGAAAGTGGAATTTAAGCTTATTCTGGTACAAAACACTTTGAAGTCCATGCATAGGGCTTAATATGCATTTTGCATGAACTTAAGATTCCAGTGTATGTGGGGAAAAAGACAGGCAAATATACCTATCTTTATTAAATTTGAGAGCATGGGGGAGTTGAATTTTTAAGTATATAATTTTTTGGTTCATTTTTTACTCTCTTGATGGAAAAGATTGTGTTCTTAAATATGAGCTATTGTGTGTTTTGACATTTATGTATTGGAGCTGCGTTGGGTTGGGGGATGAGGGGGGAGAGAGGATTGATGGTGTAGCAATGTGAAGGGATGATTCTGGCAGGAATTTAAGACAAACTTTAGGAACATGTAATTTGACCAGTTGTCATTTTTCGTTTTTAGTTTCCTGATGTATGTTTGAACATTCTCCATTGCTCACCTTTGGTTTAATATGGTAGTATTCATTTTTTTTTAAACCTTTACTTTCAAGGTTAATGTATGAGTCAGATATGCTGTCATTAATGAGTTAGTTACTGGTACTAAACGGAGTTGAACCAAAAGCTGACGGATGCAAAATTAGCGACCACAACCCACTGAATAAGATACTTCGTTTGGATTTGGGACTACAAAAAGAACATTTTCCTACTCTCTTCAATGTTACCTTTTACAAGTTTTGCTTTCAAACTTGGAGCCCAGTAATCTGAGGGGATGTTTAAAATGTAGTTTTCAGGTTTTTCCCCACCCACCAAAAGTTTAGATTCACTGGATGGAGGGAGGGAGGGGAGCACATAGATGTTTGCAATTTTAACTAGCATCCTCTTGGTTGTGATGCAGCTAGTTCGCATCTCGAGAAACGTATAGTTAAATGAAAGACGTTAACGATGCCATCACTTAAAGGCTGGGAGGAGCACACGCTGGGCCCAGTTCACGAAGCTTTCGTCAGCTCACGAGCTGTCTCAGATTGTGGACAACTTCAGACCCACCTTAGCAGCGCGGGCGAATACCTCTGGCAGGTGGAGGCCAAGCGTAGCGCACAGCTCTCCCGCAACCCACGCGTCCAGCCGGAAGCTCCGCCCCTCTCCTGGTGGCTGGCCGCCAACGGCGCCAGGGCCGGAAGTGACGACACCGGCGCGGCCTCTCGGGCGGGGCCTGGGACTGGCAGCTCCGGAGGCCGCGGTTTCACATCGGAAACAAAACAGCGGCTGCTCGGGAGGGCACCTCGAGCGGTCGGCGACGGCGTTGGGGAAGGGG
>NW_006208456.1:1392415-1400690 GCF_000334495.1 Tupaia belangeri chinensis
TGGTCGGGGCCTGACCCTGTGTAGCCCCCGGACCGTGGAGTCGGTGTCCTGGGGATGAGGGGCGGGGCGCGGCCGGGTGGGGACCTGGAACCGCGCGTGGGAAGCGAGGAGCGCGGCCGGTTTCTCAGGCTTCGGGCGCGGCGTGTGGTCGGGTTGAGCTGTTCCCTTCCCAGCCTTGGTCCGGAAATGCTGGTTTCCTGAGGGCAGGTCAGGGCGCAGGTGCCGCGCGGGCCGGGATTGACCGCCTGGGCTGGAGCGGAGCAGGAGAAAGAGGAAGCTTCTTGGGCTGGGTCTGCTTGAGCAACTGGTGAAACTCCGCGCCTCTAGCCCGCGCGCGTCCTTGTCCACAGGCGAGGGGCACTTTGGGCTGAGTTCCTTCTGCCTCCTGGGGAGGCGGAAAACGGGGTCTGACCCGACCCGGACTGTCAGGAGGCATGCGTGTGTAGTGCTTGCCTGTGTCCTCAGTGTTTGCCTTTTCCGCCCTCTTGGATTCTTTTCAAGTTGTGGCACTGTGATGGTCAGAGCTTGGCTTTAAGCACATCGGTGTGCTGGCGGAGGCTGGAATGGCTGAGAGAGAGTCGAGTGACTTTGGCATAATTCAGGCGAGAGCTAACGCGAGTTCGGTCTGTGCTGGTGGCAGCGGCTTAGAAAGAACCATGAACAGGACGTGGCAGCCAGTTGAGCAAGGAGTGAAGCATATTGTCGACTAGGGGTTTTAAGTTTAGAGAATGGTAGATAAGGAAGTTAGGAGGGAAGAACGAATGTAGAGAGGCAGGAGGAAGTGCTTTGGAAGTACCACTTTCCAACTACCAGCAGGTGAAAATGCCCTGTAGACAGGACAGGAGCTGTAAATGTGAGTCATTTCAATAGATTGCCCAGTCGATGTTGGAGCAGTGGAGGCGGCGCCCAAGAGAAAGAAGGGGACGGGGAGACCAGGGACAGACACTGATGAACACTTATAATGGTGGGGTGGAAGAAGGGTGACGAGACAGCTGAGGAGAAAGAATGTGGTAGGAGGAGAACCACAATAGCGCAGTGTCACAAAAGCAGAGGAAGGGAGGGAAGCTTCAAGAAGGAAAAGCTTGTCAGGGATTTTGAGTATTAGGCCTGGTGATCTTAGAACTGAAGATTTAGAACAGCACTGACCAATAGAATTATAATGTGAAGCACAAATGTTAATTCAAATTTTCTTATAAGCATGTTTTAAAGGTTAAAAAGAGACAGGTGAGATTAATTTGGATAACAGACTTTATTTAACTCAACATATCTAACATTTAAAAATGTATTTTATCTATGAGAAAAAGTGTAGCACCCTTAGTAGGGTCTCATCACACCCTGATCCACTTCTCCCAACCCTGGAACTTGTTAGGGTATGTGTGTACCTGATACCCAGCAGGTTTTCAAGTCCACTTGGGATCTGAACCTGCTGTTGCCACTGAAGTCAAGTCTGACATTTTTATTCAACATGTAATCAGTGTAAAAATTTGCTTGTTTGTCTTCTCATCTAGATAGTAACCTTCTTTTTTTCTTTTCTCCCATAGGGCATGTGTGTTTGCCTAAGAGAGACAGAGAAAGACAGAGGGAAAGTGAGAAATCACTCCCCAAGGGGGATGGGCAAGCTGCAGTCCTTTTTCCGTTCTCTTCCTGGGATTTTGGGCACTCACATGTTATTGGCATGATTTTTTAAAAAAAATAATTACTTTATTTGACTTTATATTTATTTATTTATTTATTTATTTATTTATTTATTTTAATTTGACCAGAGAGGGACAGAGAGAGAGAGAAAGAGGGAAAGGGAAAGTGAGAAAGCAAGTCACCAGGTCCCGGATTCGAGCCTCTATCGACTGTTTGCGAGTCCAGTGCCCTTAACCACCACCTGCCAGCCCACCTGGTGTGATTTTCAATTGTGATGTGGTGTGATTTGAATTGTGGTTGGCCATGTGGGAGTCCAGCTCTTTAATCACTATACCACCTGCTGGCCCCATAATAAGCTTCTTAATTAAACAGAAGCTTTATCTGGTTCAGTAGTCTCCCCAACACCTATGACAGCACCTGTCTAGAGTACCTACAGGTTCTGCAGAAAAACTCAGTAAGTATTGGGTCACTGGAAAAGTCATGATGTATTTTTCTGTGTTTTTCTTTGCAGAAGTGCGCCATGACTTTTCCGATGACCTAATATTTGTTGTTTAAGGGATAATAACGTTAGTGTTTCACAATACCTTGTACAGTTCTTTCAACTGACCCAGTGCAAAAGAAGGAATATAGGCAACTGTGTATAATAAGTGATTTACAATTTAATTAGATGTAAGCAATGAGTTTTTTTTTAATTAAAAATTACTTGTCTTCTCATTTCTACAGAGATTTTTTTTTTTTTTTGAGAGATTTTCATTATAGGACACATGCACTCGCCAGACTGACAGAGACAGAAAGCAAGAAACCACCCCCCAGAGGGGATGGTCATGCCGCAATCCCTTCTCCTCCATTCTCCTCTCGGGATCTTGGGCACCCTCGCACACGCGCCCCGCATGAGTTTTAAGCCACCGAGTCCGGGACGTGGATGCGAACCGCGGTCGACTACGTGGGAGTCCAGCGACATAGCCATTACGCTAACTGCTGGTTCCCTACAGAGAATTTGAGACAGTGATTTGGGGGTAGCCATACCTTCCTTGGAGAGTTATTGCAATCAAGTAACATTTTTGGGAAAGAATGTTTGTATTTATACAGAGTTTGATAATATAGGGACAAGGTCTCATATCCATAATTCTGAAAGTTTTTTTTTTTCTTTTGTAACTAATGTTATAGCAAAATCCGACCTGAACCTCTTTATAGTCTTTATCTTTTATGTAATTTAAGACTAACTGTGTTTTGTTTTAGACTTAATAACATGTTTGATTTTTACGGTTGTAGCTAAGACCCTATGGGACAATTATGTAACATTTGGTACTGGCATCATGTTATCTTTTAAAATCTGAATACATTTAGTCCTTAGGTTTTCAGCTGAAAGATTCTGAGCTTGTAGATCTGTCTTCATCTTCATTGCATCTTCTCAACCAATGTAACCATTACCTAAAGACAGTTGCTACAATAACTTTCTTTGACAGACCTTCCCCCAAACTCAGCAACTTGCAGAATTTATTCTCACTCAGGGCTCTGCTCGAAGGTGTAGGTCTATGGGTCACCGGGACCATTTGTAAGTGGCATTTCTTACTCTCGGGCCCAGGCTGAAAAGGCAGTGAATATTTATGGTAAGTTTTTCTCTAGGCAATGGAGGAAGTGCAAGAAGCCAAGACCAACTGCACAATAAGATTAAATGTCTGCTTGTGCCATATGTGCTAGATCACATTGATCAAAGCAAGTCATATGATTGCGTTCAAAAGCTTAGGGTGGGAAGTGGACTGTACTTCACTTCTGGCCCCCAGAAGACCAAAGCAAGCCACAAGTCAAGCCCTACATCACTGGGCAGGAAGGAGTGAATATTTGCTGAATAATAATCTAATCCACCACAGATGGTTCACAGAGATGGAGTGGGATGGAAGGAAGAAAAAACACACACACACAAATAGGATGTATCATTCTCCTTGCTCTTTTTTAGCATCTACCATTTTTATAAAACCTCTTGTAGGGCTGGGAAACCGATTTGCACCTCATTTTTTAAAAATCAGACGAAATCTTTTCAGAATGTATTTTTAAAGTTTTACATTAATTTTAAAATTATTTTTGTGACTTTGAATTATAGGATGCAGTTTTGAAGTTCTTTACACTTACTGTCTCATGTGAGTCTTTTTTTTTGGAGAGATTTTTGCTATAGGGCGTGTGCACTTGCCAGAAAGACAGAGAGAGAGAGAGAGAGAGAGACAGAAAGCAAGAAATCACCCCCCAGGTGGATGGCCATGCCACAATCCCTTCTCCTCCATTCTCCTCTCGGGATCTTAGGCACACACGTACACGTGCCCGGCATGAGTTTAAGCCATTGGGTCTGGGACTTGAACCACGATTGACTACATGGGAGTCCCGCAACATAGCCATTACGTCAACTGCTAGTCCCTCGTGTGAGTCTTTTAAAACTCAAGTAGAGGCTATCCATGTTATTAGAGCTTGGGCTTGCCTGTCCAGAAACTAGCCGTCAAACTAACACCAAGAGTGATTACTTTTGTAGGAAAAGAATAAATCACTAGCTCATTTGGCACTTGAAAACGTCCTAGCATAAGACCAGCAGTTAACGTAATGGCTATGTTGCTGGACTCCCACGTAGTCGACCAAGGTTTGAGTCCCGGACCCAGTGGCTTAAACTCTCGCTAGGTGTGTGTGCGCGTGCCCAAGATCCCGAGAGGAGAATGGAGGAGAAGGGATTGCGGCATGGCCATCCCCCCTGGGGGTTGATTTCTCGCTTTCTGTCTCTCTGTCTCTCTCTCTGTCTGGCGAGTGCATGCACCCTATAGCAAAAACCTCTCCAAAAAAAAAAAAAAAAAAAAAGTCTTAGCATTATAATGTAGATGCAGGCCAAAAAATAAATGAATAAATAAGCTTTGAGCAGTTTTTTCAGTGAAAGGGCCTAAAGTCAAGTGGCCTAAAGACATGAAAGCAAACCATATACCCTTTGTCATAGAGGTCATGATTGAAAGTCATGAAAATAACTTTGTAGAATACAAAATTTGTTTATACTTGTCTCTGAGAGTAAAGAAAGAAAATAATAATATAAGATTTTGAGGTTTAATTGTTACCTTCGGATTTAGTGAGAGAGAAAAATGTAGTTTTCCGTTGATGCTTCCTTACATAGGATTTTTGAATACTATTGGATGCTCCACTCATTTTTTTTTTTTTTTTGAGAGATTTTCATTGTAGGGCGCGTGCGCTCGCCAGACAGACAGAGAGAGACATAGAGACAGAAAGCGAGAAATCACCCCCCAGGGGGGATGGTCACGCCGCAATCCCTTCTGCTCCATTCTCCTCTCGGGATCTTGGGCACGCACGCACACGCGTCCGGCGTGAGATTTAAGCCACCGGGTCCGGGACATGAACCGCGGTCGACTACGTGGGAGTCCAGCGACATAGCCATTACGCTAACTGCTGGTTCCCTCCACTTATTTTTTGAAGTGCTGATGGTGGACAGACTTTTCTGTTTGGCATGGCTAAGCTTTGAGATGATTGTAGTTATTCTGGGGCTTTTTTTGACCTCTTCACATATAACAGAAGTAAATTTTAGTTGCCCATCAGAGAAGGATTTTTTCTTCCTTTTGCCTAACTGATCAAGTGTCTTGAGAGAAAACAATGAAGAGCTGTGATTTCAAGGGTATTGCTATGTCAGTCTGCAACAGGTGGCCAGAAAGCAAAAAGACAACAATTCTACTACTTTCCCACACCCCCTCTTCAATCCAGGTCACATGAAAGATTCTCATGTCCCAGCAACTATCTTTGTGTTCACAGCATTTAGCTAAGAAGGTTATAAAGTCTACTAGTGTCGTTTGCCATGCTGCCTGAACAGTGAGGTCATTGACCACCTCCATGCAATCATCAATTGTTTTCAGCTGTTACTGGACCAAAATCAAATCTGGCTTTGCCTCTTTCTTTGTACCCACAGTGTCTGTTTGTTCACTAGGCTAACTGAAGACCCAGCTCTGTTGCCTGTCTGTGTTTCCTCCTGAGCTCCATGTGAGGAGTACCCTTTCAGGGATGCTCACTTTTGTAGGATTGTGATCCAGAGCATTGTGGGGGACATGAAATTTCTCTAGTGAACTGTAAAAGACCTGGATCAGGCATCAGAAGACCTGGGTTCTGGAACTGGCATTGTTATTTACTTGCCCCATAACCTTGCATGGCAAATTCCTTTACCCTTCCTAACTGTGTGTGTGTGTGTGTGTGTGTGTGTGTGTGTGTGTTTCTGTGGTGCTGTTATCGTTGTTTTAAGTTTATTTATTTCTTCCATGGGAGAGAGAGATGGTAGGGGAAGGTACCCTTCACAGGGTCTTCATGGCACAATCCACTTCGAGTCTCAACTAACCAGACTGTGGGTATTTGTGTGCCTCTACTGTGGACAAGGAGACCTTGGAACATGAACCTGGGACCTTTCTGTATGGCCTCAGCATTGTAGAACATTGGGTTACTGCTGTGCCACTGTGAGTGGTCCACTTTCCTGTGTTCTATGTGTAAATACAGAGCCCTTTCTCCATGAGTTTTTTGTTTTGTTTTCTTTCCTTTTCTCTTTTTTTTTTTTTCCTCTAATAATCAAATAGACTAATGGGTGTGAAAAGAACTTTGAAAGCAGTGCAATATGCTAAAGTGACTACTGTTGATGATTCCAACAAGATTTGTCTGAGAAATTTCCAGGATGATTAGTTTATATGTTTTCTTGTAATAGCTGATTAGTTGGTATGTTTTCTTGCAATAGTTGAACATATCTATAAACAGAAAAATTGAAACTGCATGAATAAAATGACAAGATTCTCAAAGATTTTTGAGTTTATTAAAAAAAAAAATTAAGGTGGCATGGTGATTAAGGCAACTGTACTCACAGGGCCAGCTATGCAGTTTGAGTCTTAGACTTGGCAGCTTGAAAAACACCAGACACATGTGCACGGGTGCATGCGTGCATGCATGCATGTGTGCTCAAAATCCCAAGAAGAGAACGGAGGATGTGGCCATTCCCAAGGGAGTGTTTTCTTTCTCTCTCTAGCAAGTGTGTGCACCCTATAGCAAAAATTACCAAAAAGAACCCTATAATAATAATGAACTATATATTGAGAATGCTTTTGATATTTTTGCTTTTAATTTATGGTTAGACCAATTATTAAAGTTCTTATTGACTTCTAAGTAGTAGCTTTTTAAAATTTTCTTAATTGTCAGATGGTCTGTGCACTAACCAGAGAAAAAAGGAGGTGAAAACAACTACCCAGTGTGGTCTAGCTGCAATCCCCCCTCCTCCATTTTCTTATCCTGTTGGGATTTGGGGCATACATGCACAAGCATCTGGTGTGTTTTTCAAACTGCTGAGGCCAGAATTTGAATCTTGGTTGGCCATGTGGGATCCAGATTCCATAACCACTAAGCTAGAGCCAGCCCTAAACAGTAGTTTACTACTAGTAGTAAAACTAGTAGTTTTGCAGCTTATTTTACCCTAAATCCCTCATTACCATAAACTCCTAGAGGACAGGGATAACAGTATTACAGAGGCAATATAGTATAATTCATGCATTTGGACTCCTTGCTTGCTATCTGTGATCTTGGGCAAGTTTGTTAACTTCTGTGTGCCACATTTATCTGTAAAACAGGTAGCATGAATGTAACAAATAAATTATTTAAATCTTCCTTGGTGTCTGTCTCTGAGTTATGCATGTAAGTATAGTTAGCATGTTTTATTTAGTGAATGGATAATCACATAGTATTTTGTATTTTGTTTATAGTAAAGGTATACTAATCTTATTTGGTGACTGGATGATCACTTTTCATCTGCTCATATTTTACTGTAAGTGTATTATACTGTATTTTATCTCCTTACCTTGTATTTGTTTTTGCCTATTTTGCATTTTTCTGACCTCTTGCCTTGTTTAATTTAGCTAACACTTGTTATTTCATTTCCAAGGGATCATGTAAGATTATTAATGACAGATTTCTGAGGGTTTTTCCATAATAGAGCTATACTTTAAATGATATGATAGTGTTCAGAGCAGCAGTGGAGGTAGCTTGTAAGAACTTTTTTGATTTGACATCTTGTGACATTTCTGGGTTAGCTGAGGTAGTGGATCCTGTACTAAGTGTTCTTGTAGAAGTGCATAATATATACTCCATTCATTAATGCTGCACTTATGTTAAAATTTCAACAGCAGGGGCCAGCAGGCGGTGTGGTGATTAAGGTGCTGGACTCTCACATGGCCACTGCGGTTCAAGCCAGGGACCTGGCGGTTTGCTTCTCTCTCTCTTTCTCTCTAGTGAGTGTGCATACCCTACAGCAAATTAAGAAAATAATAATGATAAATAAAATTAAAGCAATAATTCTTTTAAAAAGTTTTCAACTAGCTAACCAACTTAAAAATCTACAAGCTTGGGTCAGAACATTTACCTTGAATATTTATTGTACTTTGAAAATATAACTGTTGGAATCCATCTCTCTCTCTTGGGTATCTAATAGGCATATTGCCGGTCTCAAGATCATTCATATAAAAGATGGGACTAAAATTATGAATAGCCCTAAATATAGGTTAATGCCTTTTAGAATATTTAAACCAAAGTACAGTATTGAAATATGCATGGGGGGGCCCTGCGCTGGCCCACACGGCTGACT
>NW_006208456.1:1401547-1406561 GCF_000334495.1 Tupaia belangeri chinensis
GGGTTTATGCCTAGGGTCAGACTGGGATACATGTGTAGGTTTGTGTCAGCTGTGCTAGCTAATGGATTTATTTAGACTAATTAAGTTCATTGGCAGAACAATTGAATGGGGGGGGAAGGTATGGAGGGCAACCACGCATGTCAGGGACAATGGGGGAGGAAGATGGGACATAGCAGAGGGTGGGGGATGGGGAATCAGGGATGGCAAGACAAAGGGCAAGGTATGCAGGACGTAAGAATTGGAAAATTATTTGCTGAGAACATGTATGTGGATGTGCTTGATTGAGCCAATGCACAGTGTATTTTGGATGGAAAATTCATTTGTGTGTTGTGAAGGTGTAAAGTGAATTAATAAAAAAAAAAGAAATATGCATAGGTAATAGTAATAGAGCTCAATTAATTTGCACAAGCTGAAACCCCTTTTTAACTAGCACCCAGATCAAGAAACATTATCAATACCTCAGAAAATCTCCTTATTTCCTTTTCAATGACTAACCCTTCATGAAAGTAACTCTTAAATCTGTTTTTGTTTGTTTGTTTGTTTGTTTGTTTTAAAGCGATTTTTTGCTGTAGGGTACATACACTCACCAGAGACAGAAAACGAGAAATCACCTCCCAGGGGAGATGACCATGCCGCGATCCCTTCTACTCCATTCTCCTCTCAGGATTTTGGGCATGCACGCACACATGCGCGATGTGAATTTTAAGCTGCTGGGTCCGGGACTTGAACCGTGGTTGACTACATGGGAGTCCAGTGATGTAACCATTATGCCATCTGCTTGTCCCTGTCTCTGTATTTTAAACTCATTTTTCAAACAAATCTACATTAATTATGTCATATTTAGCTTCCAATTCTCTGTTCATGCCAGTTGACAATGGGCAAGTAAAGGTGAGAAAAGGATCTGGAATATAAAAGCTTGTAGAATGGAAAGTCTGTATTGGTTGAATATTTGTCACTTGCACTATCCAAATATAGTTAATTTGAACTTGATACTTTTTTTTTTTTTTTTTGAGAGGTTTTTGCTATAGGGCACATGCACTCACCAGAAAGACAGAAAGCGAGAAATCACCCACCAGGGGTCATGACCACACCGCAATCCCTTCTCCTCCATTCTCCTCTCAGGATCTTGGGCATGCATGCACATGCAACCAGCATAAGTGTAAGCCATCGGGTCCAGGACTCAAACCGCAGTGGGCTACGTGGGAGTCCTGTGACATAGCCATTATGTCAACTGTTGGTCGCTGAACTTGATACCTTTACTAGAGGAAGAAGTTGTTTTATGTTTTTGATGAAAGACTACTATTTAGAAGAAAAAAGTAGAATCTTTAGAGGGTAGAAGATCTGAAGTTAAAATGAAACAGGCCATTGTCAAAATGCTTTTTATGTAAATATGTACCCAGTACTATTTAGAGTATGAGCATATTAGTTAGGTTGCTTCTTAGGTATATAAACAGACTTTTCTTTCTATATTTCTGAAGACTTTATATGAAAAGGAAAAGATGAAGTCATAAAGAATTGGCTGATAAGAAATTGAGGTCGCCAGGCAAATGAGATTGTGGTCCCTTAGGAGGATCTCTGTAAGAGAGAGGCAGTTTCTCACAGAGAGGCCATGCCAGGATGGAAAGGAGACCAGAGACCGGGAGTCAGGAGTTTGGGATTCTTGTCAGTCTGCCTAATTGTGTGATCTTAATTGGCGAATGTCTCTGGGTCTCCCACTTTTGTAAAATAGATGTGTTACTGGTTCACCTGGCCTTGGGCATTTTGAAGAAGGTAAAATGAGATGATACAAAAATTTTGAAAAATTAAAAGCGTTAGACAAATAATGTTACGCAGATATAAAAATTAGATTCGGTCAGGTTAGCATAATAAAGGAAATGTTGAGAACATTTCTGAAGATCATTCTGCTACCTTTACTCTAAAGTCCTTAAGTATCTTTGTGTTGGAACATATTTGGTGTCTCAGGTAGATTTACTTGTGGCCAGAGGCATCTCGAGCTAACAATACTTTTGTCAGTTAGTCAAAGGTCGTGGTAAATTAATACCTTTCTGATTTACACATTGGTCTTGTAAGTTATTTGATTGTTGTGAAATGGATTTACTAGGATTTGATCAACTTTGAGTGACCTGGTAAAATCCTGTTTCAGACCTAATCTGAGAGCCCGCAATGATCGTAGTCTGTGATGTCCTCTGACAGTGTGGCCTGGAGAACACATGAAAGAAGGGTTTATTTCTGCTCAATGTAATTTATGATGGCATTTAAAAATGAAAGTATACTCGTAATGCACAAATTTCTTTTCCTTTTTGTCTTTTCAGAATCCTGAGAGGCTTAATTTTCTGTGAGAAAGTATTTCTGTACAGTTGCTCCAATGACAGAGTTACCTGCACCCTTGTCCTACTTCCAGAATGCACAGATGTCTGAGGACAACCACCTGAGCAATACTGTACGTAGCCAGGTAGAGTGTCAGCCTCTGAGACTACTGTTGCCATACTGTGGATTCAGTTATTATCTCCTATCACTGCCAAGAGGGGCTGATCGGGCTTTTTTTGTTTTACCAAATTTGCGTATTTGTTGAACTGAGGGCAAAGCATCTTACCCTTTGGTGATGGGCAACATGTGGCTGTTTAAGGCATGAGTGATATCACCCTCCTCAGCTAATATATCACCTTCTCAACTGATCCCTTTTCCAATTTCTTGTAGTGTACAGCACCTCACAGTTCATGTTGTTTATTGTTTACCTGTCTTACTCTTCTATGAGCTGAGTACATTTTATTTCCTTTTTTTTTTTGAGGGGGAGGTACCTAGCACAGATTCTGGTGGTGCTCAGAAAATGTTCACTGGTAGAATGATTGCACAATGCAAGGCTAAGTGTAGAAGTAAGTCCTAAGAGTTCACAGGAGGGAATCTTTAAGGGGGGTATAATCTGGTATGGGATACAGAGACTCTTCAACAGCTGCACACACACATATCAGATCTGCCTGCAACCCTGTTAGCTAATCATTACAGACTGAGTGCATACTCCACAGATGGCCTGTGAGATGGCTGGAGAATTGGTAGGATTTTTAGAGGTAGAGCCAGAACTGAGGAAAACACAAGGCCAATTATAAACTATGTAGGCTGTACTGGGGGGATGAGGTAGAGGAGTCAGGTTTCCTCTATTAGAACCAGAGTGCAGACTGAAACAGTGGTAATAGTTACAAGGAAACAGGTTCTGGATCGTCAAAAATAATTTTCTCACAATTATAGTACATCTTAAAGAGCATGGGCTGACGTTAACTCATCACAAACGCAGTCATGAAAGACTAGAAGACCACCAGCCAGCTCAGCAGAGGATTAGTCCATGAAATGAGCAAACATGAGCACTTGATGGCCTGGCAATTCACTTTACATTTCAAAGATTGAAGTCACTTTTCCCATTTGTAAAATTAAAAGATTTACTAGATAATCTCAAAAGTCCCTCCCAGCTTGAAAGTTGTTTTTTTTTTTTTTTTTTTCCAGCGTGAAAGTTTTGATGTGATCAGAAATTAGGATAGTCTTGTGGGTAGTTTCTTACTTTCTCTCTGTCTCTCTCTCTCTGTGTCTCTGGCAAATGCACATGCCCTATAGCAAAAATCTCTTTAAAAAGCTAGATATTAAAATAACTCCAACAGGGACCAGCAGATGGTGTAATGGTTATGTCGCTGGACTCCCACATAGTCTACTGTGGTTCGAGTCCTGAACCTGGTGGCTTAAAACTCATGCCGTGCGTGTGTACGTGTGTACCCAAAATCCCGAGAGGAAAATGGAAGAAAAGGGATTGCAGTGTGGCCATCCTCCCTAGGGGGTGATTTCTCACTTTTTGTCTCTCTGGTGGGCATACATGCCCTATAGCAAAAATCTCTCTCTCTAAAAGAAAAATAAATAAATAAATAAATAAATAAAAATTTAAAAAATATAGTAGCTGCAATAAAAACATTGGGTGTTTATCTAATTAGTGATCTATAATAACCCTTTGGTTTACTTTCACTATACCCATTAAAATAATTTGTAGGGTTTTATTTTTCTGTCTCAAACTTTGAGCTCTTTTTTCTTCCACTTTTTTGGCTTGTCATAATTATTTTCATTTTGCTGACATTACAGGCATTTGCTAAAACTAGAGGAAGTGAAAATAAAACTTCAAAATAGTGAAAATTCATGTTGTTGAATTGGTATAGACTTACATCTTTAGCATGACTTCACTAAGACTTTTCTGCTTTTCTTTTCTTAGGGTTTTGCTATTGGCTGTGTGCACTTGCCAGAAAGAGGGGAAGAGAGGGCAAGTGAGAAATCACTCTCTTTGGGGGGAATGACCTTGCTGTAATCTCTTCATCTCCATTCTCCACCCAGGATTTTGGACATACACGCACATGCGCCCAGCATGATTTTCTTTTTTTTTTCTTTTTTTTCCGGAGAGGTTTTTGCTATAGGGCACATGCGCTCGCCAGACAGACAGAGAGAGACATAGAGACAGAAAGTGAGAAATCACCCCCCAGGGAGGATGGCCACACCGCAATCCCTTCTCCTCCATTCTCCTCTCGGGATCTTGGGCACGCATGCACACGAGCCCGGCGTGAGTTTAAGCCACCGGGTCCGGGACTTGAACCGCGGTTGACTATGTGGGCATCCAGTGACATAGCCATTCCGCTAACTGCTGGTCCTCCAGCTTAATTTTCAAGTCACTACATCCAGGATTCAAACTGCATTCGGCCATGTGGGAGTCCAGCAGTGTAACCACTATACCATCTGTTGGCTCCACTAGTTTGTTTGTTTGTATATATATATATATATATATATATAAATGTGTGTGTGTGTGTGTGTGTATTTATTTTTTTACAATTTATGTATTTATCTTGGTACAAAAACTTTTTGAAATTCATAGTTTTCCCATTACACTTATTTCCATGAGTTTTTTTGTTTGTTTGTTTGTTTTTTGGAGAGGTTTTCGCTATAGGGCGCGTGCGCTCGCCAGACAGACAGAGAGAGACATAGAGACAGAAAG
>NW_006208456.1:1406951-1407377 GCF_000334495.1 Tupaia belangeri chinensis
ACGTGGGAGTCCAGCGACATAGCCATTACGCTAACTGCTGGTTCCCCCATGAGTTTTTTTTTAAAACTTTTTTTAATTAATTAATTTGCATTCATTCCCTAAGCATTGTTACAGCATACAAAATGTGATTTTGCATCCAGAATATACTGCATAGTGGCTTAATCATGCATATTATCGTCAATAGTTTTCCATTTCTAGTTTAATATATGTGTGTGTGTATACATATATAGATATGTATATGTGTGTGTGTGTGAGATATATATATTTATTTTATCCCTATTTCTTTTTTTTTGGAGAGGTTTTTGCTATAGGGCGCGTGCGCTCGCCAGACAGACAGAGAGAGACACAGAGACAGTGAGAAATCACCCCCCCAGGGGGGATGGTCACGCTGCAATCCCCTCTCCTCCATTCTCCTCTTGGGATCTT
>NW_006208456.1:1408706-1410737 GCF_000334495.1 Tupaia belangeri chinensis
GCCCGGCGTGAGTTTTAAGCCAACTGGTCCGGGACGCGAACCGCGGTTGACTACGTGGGAGTCTAGCAACATAGCCATTACACTAACTGCTAGTCCCAATCTGAGAATGTTCTTGTCTTTCCTTCCCATGTGAAGGATAATCTTTCCAGGTACAGTATTCTTGGTTGAAATTGCTTTTCCCTTATCACTTTGAATATATTTTCCCATTCTTTCCTTGCTTGCATTGTTTCCGATGAGAGGTCTGCTGTTAGCCTGATGGAATATCCTTTGTAGGTAACTTGTCATTTTTCTCTTGCTAATCTTAGTATCTTGTCTTTGTCTTTGTGGTTTTGATCATTCTGGCTATAGTGTGTCTTGGAGAAGATCTTCTTGGGTTGATTCTATTTGGGGTCCTTTGTGTTTGATGGGATGGATCTTTGAGTGCCTCGCTAGGTTTGAAAAATTTTCTTGCAGGATTTCATGGAATAGATTATCAATGCCCTTATGAGTCTCTTCACCTTCTGGAATACCAATTATCCGTATGTTTAGACGTTTTTATGGTATCTAGTATTTCTCGTATATTCTCATTTTGGGGGGCAGTTTTCTTAGTCTTTGTGGTAGGTTTTTCACTATGCATTTTCCCATAATATGCATTTTTGAGAGGTTTTTGCTATAGGGTGCATGTGCTCACCAGAAAGACAGAGACAGAGAGACATAAAGCGAGAAATCACCCCCCAGGGGGGATGGCCATGCCGCAATCTTTTCTCCTCTATTTTCCTTTGGGGATCTTGGGCAGGCATGCCACACACACCCAGTGTGAGTTTAAGCCACCAGGTCTGGGGCTTGAACCGTGATCAACTACATGGGAGTTCAGTGACATAGCCATGACACTAACTGCTGGTCACCCGTTTGATTCTTTTTTAAAGCATGTATTTCTTCTTTTAGATCTTGCAAGAATTTCCTTGCCTCCTGGAACTCGTGAGTTCCTTTCTCCTGCCTCTTCCGCAGTTCATTATTTCTCTTTTTTTCCATCTCTGTTGGCTTCATCATTATGAATATCCTAAATTCTTTATTAGACATTTCTATGGTTACCATTGGACTGTCTGTGGATGAAGAGGAGTTATTCTTTTCCCTTGGAGGAGAGTTATTTTCTTGCTTTTCCATATTTCTTGTGGCCCTGTGGTGATTTCTAGTCATCTGATGGATGGTGTGTTTCTTCCTAATTCTTGAAGTTCAATCTGAGCATTCAGGAGCATTCAGAAAGAGGCAATCTGGGGAACAGCAGATGGCATGGTGGTTAATGCGCTGGACACTCCCACATGGCCAACTATGGTTTGAGTCCTGGACCTGGTGGCTTGTTTTCTCACTTTCCCTCTTTCTCTCTGTGTCTCTCTCTGGTCAAGTTTTTTAAAAAAATGAATGAATAAATAAAATAAAATAAATTTTAAAAAAAAGGCAATCTGAAATCTCTTTGCCATTCTGCTTTTATCCCTTTGTGCAGCACATTCAGTGGATATTGAGGAATATGTTAAAGCTAATAGTATTTGGATGTTTGGCTATGGTTCTCTTAGATCTGTCTGGAAACACAGAGAATGGAGACCTAGGAGCAGAGTGATGAGATAAAAGAAAAAGAAAAGGAAATAGGGAGGGGGGAACAAAAACAAAGAAACACAAAAAGATGGGAAAAAATTTATTTTAATAAAAGCAAAAATTGGGACCAGCAGTTAGTGTAATGGCTATGTCGCTGGACTCCCATGACTCCCATGTAGTAGACTGCGGTTTGAGTCCCGATCCCGGTGGCTTAAACTCACGCCGTGTGCGTGTGTGCCCAAGATCCCAAGAGGAGAATGGAGAAGGGATTGTGGCGTGGCCATCCCCCTTTGGTGGGTGATTTCCTGCTTTCTGTCTTTCTGGCGAGCACACGCGCCCTATAGCAAAAACCTCTCAAAAAAAAAAAATTTTTTTTTAAATCTTCACTTCTCTTTTTTCCCTGAAATCACTAGTTCTCAGGAGCCATGGAGGAGTCTTGAAGGCCTACCCCTGGCCTCTCCT
>NW_006208456.1:1410819-1418367 GCF_000334495.1 Tupaia belangeri chinensis
GTGAGAAATCACCCCCCAGAGGGGATGGTCACGCCACAATCCCTTCTCCTCCATTCTCCTCTTGGGATCTTGGGCACGCACGCACACACGCCCGGCGTGAGTTTTAAGCCACTGGGTCCGGGATGCGAACTGCGGTCAACTACATGGGAGTCCAGCGACATAGCCATTACGCTAACTGCTGGTTCCCACCTTAAAAAATTTTTAAAAGGAAAAATTACAAAAGAGAAGACAGAGACAGAGGCAGAGAGAGACAGAGACAAAGAGAAGGCTAGAGGGGCTCCCTATCACTCAAGTTTGTGGGCTGGAGGCTGAATTATCAGTAGAAAAATCTTCATTTCTCATTTTTCCCTAAAATCACTAGTTCTTAGGAGCCATGGAGAAATCTTCTGAAGGTCTGCCCCTTACCCCTCCTTATGTTTTTAATTTAACTTTATAGAATATATATTAGAGCAGTGGTTTTGAAATCTTAGTGTGCCTTGAAATCCCCTAGAGGGATTATTAAAACACATTTCCTGGGGGCCAGCAGGTGGTGTGGTGGCTAAGGTTCTGGACTCCCAGTATAGCCAACCATGACTTGAGTTTTGCACCTGGTAACTTGTTTTCTCACTTTCCTTTTTCTCTGTCTGTCTCTCTATGGTCAAACTAGAGAAATCAGAATAACAAAATTAAATAACTAATTCTTTAAAAATAAACCCAAATACATTTACTGGCTTCAACCCCAGAGTTCCTGATTTTGTAGGTCTGGGATGGGCCATAGAATTTGCATTTCTGACCAGTTTCCTAGGTCCTGCCAGCGCTTTTGGTCCAAGGGCTATAGTTTTAGAACAGCTATATTTGTTTAAACAAATGTAAATTTAACAACTATATTTGCATAAAGAAATATAGGGAAAGTGACAGAGGAAAATGATTACATTTATAGATTAAATACTGAACATTTTTACTCATACTAGTTTACACTAACCTACAGTTCCCAGTCCTCAAGGAAATAAATGGTCAACATTCTTTGGTTTAGGATAGAAAATAAGTCATTTCTTAACTTAAAAAAGGAGTCTTTGGGGCTGGCAGGTACTCTGGTGATTGAGGGTGCTGGACTCCACATGGGTGACTGTGGTTCGAATCCCAGACCTGGTGGCTTACTTTCTTTCTCTCTTACTCATTCACTCACTCACTCACACTGTCCCTCTCTGGTAAAATAAAAATAAATAAATAGATAAATAAATTTAAATAAAATAATTCTTTAAAAAAAAAGTCTAAAAGTAGTAATCTTAAAAAGACCAATTGTGGGGACCAGCAGTTAGCGTAATGGCTGTGTCACTGGACTCCCATGTAGTCGACCGCAGTTCGAGTCCCGGACCCGGTGGCTTAAACTCACACCGGGCGCATGCGCCTGGGTGCCCACCCAAGATCCCAAGAGGAGAATAGAGGAGAAGGGATTGCGGCATGGCCATTTCCCCTGGGGGGTGATTTTCTGCTTTCTGTCTCTCTGTCTCTCTCTGTCTGTCTGGCGAACGCATGCACCCTATAGCAAAAAAAAAAAAAAAAAAAAAGAAAGAAAGACCAATTGTGATTCTATATATAGAAGCAGTTGCTGGGGGATGGCAGGTGATTAATGGTTACAGTGCAGGACTCTCATATGGCCAATTCAAGTCCCAGACCTGGTGGCTTGAAAATTATTCTGTGCATGCATATACCTCAAATCCTAGGAGGAGAATGGAGGAGGAGGGATTGCAGCATGGCCATCCCTCCTTGGGGTGATTTCTCACTTTCCCTCTCACTGTCTCTCTGTCTCCAAGGAGTACATTGTGCTCTATGGCAAAAACCTTAAAAAAGCAAGTAAGCAAGCAATTGCTGAAGAATATTTGTGCAGATATGCTACCTACAGCTACCAAATATAAACATTAAAACGTATCTGGTCTTTTTTATTAATTACTGTATTAATTATTGCCAGAGGGTACTTGCATTTACCAGAGAGGTAAAGCACCACCAACTGGGGGCACTTTTGTGCAATGATCCTTGGTCCATTTCTCCATCCTGTTGGGCATGCATATATGTCCCCTGTTGTTTTTCTTTATTTTTTCTTAAAGAATTATTTCTTTATTATTATTTTTAAATTTTGACCAGAGAGAGACAGAGCAAGCCACCAGATCTGGGACTCAAACTGTGGTTGACCATATGAGAGTCCAGTCCCTTTAACCATCATGCCACCTGCTGCCCTTCCCCTCCTCCCATTTGTTTTTCAAGTCTCCAGGGCCAAAATTTGAATGTGATCAGCCATGTGAGATGGGGCTCCCTTAACCACTAGGCTACAGAGTTGACCCATGTCTAGTCTATAAGCGAAGATCAACTGCAATATCTTTCCAAGTTCAAAACATTAAATGTGAAGAACTTTATTATATTATTAGCAAATTACAGAGCTAGCCTCATTTAATAGATAATGCTAAGTGTCACTTTTGATTATGAGATGTCTATAAATAGCTATAAGCTATTTAAAGTAATGTTTAAGTATTTGTGACCTTGATGAGAAAAGAAATGAGAGGTGATCGGAGTGTAATCTGAGTCAGATCCATAGGCCTAATCAGTCTTTGACAGTATTCTTGTATTATTTATAGTAATGAATTTATTTCCCCAGTTATGTCAAAGTGAAATGAAGAGAAAAAATTTCCATGACCTCCAGAGAAACATGCTCATTTTGCCATGGGAATAAAGTCAGAAATCCTAGGCATAGATCCTAATAATTTGTTAAGAAACTCTAGCTTAAGTTTAACACAACAGCCCCATAAATGTTAAATATTATCTCTAAGCAGTTATGTCAGCTGCTCAGGGAAATGACAACTTTTTTGGCTTAGAGTAATGTCTAACTCTCTAACTCCAGGGAATTGCAAAGTCTGGGCAGGTTCTGGATGGAATTCTACATGTTACTGGAAACATATTGCCTGTGATTAATAAATGTTTTCAAGTTTTCCAGTTAACTCGCCAGTTCTTTGCTTAGGCTACTCATCTAGCTCTGTCCTACATTGTGGGCTTGGGAGCCTCACATTTCTATTTGTAGACGTCCAAACAATATCCATAAAGTCTCATAAATTCTTACAAGTATTTATTTTAAATAAACAATATTTAGAATATAAACTTATCAACATAATAGAATACATTGTAACATTTTAGGCAAGTTGACTGGTTCTGGGGATATATACGTAAAATATTAAGTGAAAAAAATAGATGATGTTTGAGTATTCATTAGGGCTATGTGTATATAGTGTGTGTGTGTGTGTGTGTGTGTGTATTTTGAAATTCAGAATTTTTAGTGTTATTAAAGTAAGTTTATGTTTTCCTTGTAAAATCACCTAAGTTCATATTTAGCTACTCAGAATTAAAAACTTAAGTGTGGCAAAACTATTGTGAACAAAGTCAAGAAACAAACTAGGGCAAAGGCTTATAATGCCTAATGACAGATACATCCTAATACACAGAATTCTTATGAAGTCAAATGGAACATAGCAACTCAGTAGAAATATTAGCAAAGGATATAAGCAATACATATGGAAGAAGAAATATCCATGGCAGTAAATATATGGCACCTACTTGATCAACCTTACTAATAATCAGAGACAAAAATTAAAACTTTTGTTTTGTTGGAAGATCTCGACAGAGAGGGAGAGAGGAGAAAGCACCCTCCATGGAGAATGATAATGTTGCAATCCCTTTTCCTCTACCGCTAACCTCTTTTTGAGACTTTGGGCATGTACTGGCACACATGCACATGGGCCTGGTGTGAGTTTCAAGCCAGTGGGTATGGGACTTGAACTGCAGTCAGTCATGTGAGAGTCCAGTGACATTAACCGTTATGCCATCTGTTTTTCTCGTATGTTATAAACTTTTATTTGTTACACTTCTTTTTTATTGCAGAAATAAACAGTTAATAAAAAAGCAGAAAAAGTAAAAAACTAACAAAAATTAAAAAAAGAAGGCACTGTACTGTATTATAAAAGCCGCCTCAATTTTTGCTGCTTGAGAAATTAACTTCTTTACTTGTGAGTCCACAGGCCTTCTGTGATTGACCTGTACTCGCCTCATGTTCTGGAGCAAGAAGCAGGAAAAGAGTTAAAATGAAGCTCTGGGCCCAGCCAGTGGTGTGGTGATTAAGGCAGTTGGATTCCCCCATGGCCAGCTGCACAATTTGAGTCCCAGATCCAGCAAAAATACTCAGGGCTCACATGTATACCTGAAAGAGAAATGGAGGAGAAGGGACTGCAGCATGATCATTCCCCATGGGGGGTGCTTTATTACCCTCACCCCTTATCTTTCTCCAGTGAGCACATGTACCCTCTAGCAAAAAAAAAAAAAAAATGGTACCTGACTCAGTGCTGTAGCATCTCTCAGGAATCTGTTGAGAGAACCAGCAGTTAGCGTAATGGCTATGTTGCTGGACTCCCACGTAGTCGACCGCGGTTCACCACCTGGACCCGGTGGCTTAAAACTCACGCCGGGCGCGTGTGCGTGCGTGTGTGCCCAAGATCCCGAGAGGAGAATGGAGGAGAAGGGATTGCGGCGTGACCATCCCCCCTGGGGGGTGATTTCTCGCTTTCTGTCTCTCTGTCTCTCTCTGTCTGGTGAGCACACGCGCCCTATAGCGAAAACCTCTCCAAAAAAAAAAAAAAAGAAAAGGAATCTATTGATAGCTTCATAAGAACTCACTTTCCACATACTACTTCCCATGGGACCCCACCCTCACTAAAACTTGCAACATTTATATAGTTAGTCATCTTTCCTTTTCCCACTGGAATAAAATAAGTTATAATGATTACAACACTTTTAAAAAAATTATTTAATTTTATTAATTTTTTTTTTTAATTTGCTTTAGGGCCTGTGTGCTCATCAGAGAATCAGAGAATGATGAAAGAGAAAGAGAAAGCAAATCAAGCTGCTAGGTACAGTACTGGAACTGTGGTCAGCCATGTGGGAGTCCAATGCCTTAACCACTATGCCACCTGTTGGCCCCAGATTATAACACTTTTTTTTAACTTTCAAAAATAGCCCATAAGCCAGCCGTGTATTGTAGTGGTTAGATGGTACACAGAAAACTGTATCCCACCTGACTGACCAGGATTCAAATCCTAACCCCGTCTGCTTGAAAAACACCCTGGTGTACATGCCCATGCCCAGGATCCTGATGTGATAGAGGAGGAGGAAGAATTGCAGTGTGACCAGACCCCATGAGGGGGTCAGTCAGTCTCTCTCTCTGTCTCTCCTTCCTTACTTTCTTGTGTGTGCACTTGAACATGCCCTCTAACATAAGGAAGTTGCGTAGGCTCAGCTGCAGTGAGTGGAATATACTGCTAAGATGCTGTGCTCCGTAGGCTGGCACCACAGGGGAAGCCTGGGTTGAATTACTGGTCCTGCCTAAAATCTGAGCTCAGTGGCATGTGCCTATAATCTCAGATTCTTAGAGAGGCTGAGGAAGGAAGATTGCAAGCTTAAGGCTGACCTGAACAACATAGGGAGACCCTGTCTTTTTTTTTTTTGGAGAGGTTTTTGCTATAGGGCACGTGCGCTCACCAGACAGAAAACAAGAAATCACCCCAGGAGGGATGGTCATGCCGCAGTCCCTTCTCCTCCATTCTCCTCTCGGGATCTTGGGCACACACGCACACGTGCCCGGCGTGAGTTTTAAGCCACCGGGTCCAGGACTCGAACCGCGGTCGACTACATGAGAGTCCAGCAACATAGCCATTACACTAACTGCTGGTCCCGAGACCCTGTCTTAAAAAAGAGCTGGGTGTGGGGCCAGCAGGCAGCTCTCTCTTTCATGGAAAACAACATTTAAAATGTGTGTGTGTGTGTGTGTGTGCGTGTGTGTGTATAAACATACATATACACACACACTTAGGCCATCCAGTGGCATGGCGGTTAAGGTGACTGGATCCCACATGGCTGGTAGCATGATTCAAGTTTTGGACCCAATTTTTTTTCACCCTTCTCTTTCTTTGCTGTTTCTCTCATGGGAAAAAAAGAAAACTTAAAAAATATATATGTATCTGGACCAGCCAGTGGTGTGTTGGTTAAGGTGACTGGATCCCAGAGTTGATAGGGTGTTTCAAGTCCCTGGACCTGACAGCTTGAGAAACATTTCAGGTGTATGTGCATATCCAAAAATCCCGAGAAGAGAAAGGATTGTGGTGTGGTCAGGAGAGGATTTCTCTCACTTTCCCTCTTTCTGCCTCTCTCTCTCTCTGGCAATCACATGCACCCTATAGCAAACTAACTCAAAACCAAACAAAAACTTGCTTGTATTTGCTTGCACCTGCATAGAGAAACTTTTAAAGGATTTACAGAACAGTAATAGAGAAATTGGGAAAGTAGGTAAGGAGTTTTTTTACTGCACTTTTCACCTTTTTTTTTTTTTTTTAAGAGAGAGATTTTTGCTATAGGGCATGTGTGTTCACCAGAGAGACAGAGAGAGACAGAAAGTGAGAAATCAGCCCTCAGAGGAGATGTCCTTTCTCCAATCTCCTCTCAGGATTTTGGGCATGAACGCACATGTGCCTCGAGTGAATTTTAAGCCTCCGGGTTCAAGACTCAATCCATAGTCAACTACATGGGAGTCAAGCAAAGTAACCATTACTCCATCTGCTGGTCCCCACTTTTTCATCCTTTTAAATTAAAGAAAAACATAGTTTTAAAAATAGTATTCAGAGGGCTGGCAGGTGGTGTGGTGGTTAAGAGTGCCGGACTCCCACATGGCTGACCACAGTTCGAGTCCTGGATCTAGCAGCTTACTTTCTCACTTCCCCCTCCCTCCGTCCCTCTCTGGTCAGATTAAAAAATAAAGTTAGTGGGCCAGCAGGTGGCATGGTGGTTAAGGTGCTGGAATTCCCACATGGCTGGCCATGGTTTGTGTCCTGGACCTGGCAGCTTGCTTTCTCACTCTCCTTCTCTCTATATCTTTCTCTGGCAAAACTCTTGTGAAAAATAATATTAACAATAATAATAAATAAATCTTTTTTAAAAAATAAAGTTAGTTAAATATCAATAATTTCGTTAAAAAAAAAAATAGCATTGAGGGCCAGCCAATGGCTAGGTGGTTAAGGCAGCTGGATTCCATATGACCAACAGTGCCATGCATGCCCAGAATCCAAAGGAGAAAATGAAGGAGAAGGGATTGCAGTGTGGCCGTCTGCCCTGATGGGTACTTTCTTACTTTCTCTCTGTCTGTCTGTGTCTCAGTCTTCAGCCAGCCCATGAGCCCAAAGCAAACATTAAAAAAGGAAAAAATAGAATCCAAACTACTATGAAGAGGAAGAGTTGGAGAGAAAGACAGCGTTACTATTAAATAGTGCTCTAGTATACCATTTTCAGCCTGTGGGGCAGGGTGGGATTGAGGTTGGCTAATGTTCATTATAAACCAGAACATCCAGTTGAGTGCTATGAATGAGCATGTGATTAGCCCTCTCATGCTAGACTTACCTAATTAAACTGTTGACATAGTTTAATGAGACAGCTGTCATGCCCAGAGAACAAGGGTTTTGAGGCAAGAGACAGATTTGATTCCTG
>NW_006208456.1:1418398-1441571 GCF_000334495.1 Tupaia belangeri chinensis
GTTGCTTGTGAGATTTTGAACAAGTTGATTTTGTGTTATCTACCAAAAGCTCTCAGGATATGCAAAGAATAAATGAGACAATGTGACAGTCCTTTGTAAATTATAAAATGCTATATAAAGATAGTTTGTATTTTAGCTTGCATTGGATTTTTAAAAAAGAATTATTTAACTTTATTTATTTTAAATTAACCAGAGAGTACTAGAGTAAGAGAGAGAGAGAGGGAAAGTGAGAAAGCAAGCCACCAGGTCCAGGACTCAAACTGTGGCCAGCCATGTAGGAATTTAGTGCCCTTAAGCACCACACCACCTGCCAGCCCTGTATTGGATATTAATTAACCCATCAACTTAGAACAAGATAGCTGAACATTAGTCACAGAGGTCACATTGTTTTTTTTTAATTTTTAAAAGTATTTGCTATAGGGCGTGTATGCTTGCCGGAGAGACAGATAAAGACATGTAGATAGAAAGCAAGAAATCATCCCCCAGGGAGGATGACCACCAGGTCCAGGACTCTAACTGTGGTAGACTACATGAGAGTCCAGCGACATAGCCATTACGCCAACTGCTGGTCCTTCTCTAATCTCAACTCTATACCTTGACCTGACAAGTATGTTCAAGTCTTGAACAGCTCTAAAATAACTTTTTCAAGTGTGAATCGCTCTTTTTTGTCAAACCTTTTTATTTGGGGTTTTTGTTTTGTTTTGGTTTACTTCACAAAATGATTGCCTTAATTTGTGTTCTTTTCTCAGTCCGTTGTGATTTATGATATGACTTCCCTTTTTAGTATTTTACTTGGTGAACCTCCCATTACCAGTTAACCAAATTCAGTAGTTTTTCAGCTCTTGTCCTGCCTTTTTTGTTGTTTTAATTTTACCATAGGGTATGTGCGTTCACCTGATAGAGAGAGAAAAAGTGAGAAAGCATTCCCCAGGAAGGATGGTTGTGCCATAGTCCCTTCTCTGGATTGCAGTGTGGCCATCCCCCCTGGGGGGTGATTTCTCGCTTTCTGTCTTTCTGTCTCTGTCTTTCTGGCAAGCACACATGCCCTATAGCAAAAACCTCTCCAAAAAAACAAAAACAAAACAAAAAACAGTCCCTTCTCCATTCTTTTCATGTTTTTCGAGCTGCTGGGTCTGGGACTCAACCACACAGTCAGCCACGTGGGATCCAGCCGCCTTAACCACCTCTTGCCTGATTGTTGTGTTACTTTGCTTCCTGAGGATTTTTTCCCCTCTCCTATTCTTGTTTGTTGTTGTTATTACTATTTTTTAAAGAATTATTATATATAACTTTATTCATTTATTTATTTCTTAAAATTTCATTTATTTATTTTAATTTGACCAGAGAGGGACAGAGAGAGAGAGAGAAAGTAAGAAAGCAAGCCGCCAGGTCCAGGACTTGAACCGCAATCAGCCATGTGGGAGTCCAGCACCCTTAACCACCATGCCACCTGCTGGTCCCATTATTACTATTTTTTAAGTTTGGCCAGAAGGAGAGAGAGAAAGGGAAAGTGAGAAAGCAAGTCATTAGGGGCCAGCAGGTGGCGTGTTGGTTGAAGTGCTGGAATTCCCACATAGCTGACCACAGTTCAAGTCCTGGACTTGGCAGCTTTCTCTCTCTCTCTCTCTCTCTCTCTCTCTCTCTCTCCCTCCCCCTCTTTCTGTCTTTATCTGGTAAAACTCATGTGATAAAAAAATAAGTAAATAAATAAATAATTTAAAAAAAAAGAAAGGAAGCCATCAGGTCCAGGGCTTGAACCACTGTCATGTGGGCGTCCAGCACCTTGACCACCATGCCACCTGCTGGCCCCCCTCTCCTATTCTTAATCTGTTGGCTGATTTTTCTCCCAATATCTGCTGCTTAAGCTTGGAGGTTATTTACACTTCTCTCCTTGGTCATCTCACTTTGTATTTTTACTTCCACAGTTGTTTATATTACATTAATGACCAGTAGTTCCATACCATTCCTGTTTTCCATCTGTACTGCCTCCTCCCCCCACCCCCCGGGGTTTCATCTCTATCAGTAGCTATATAAACTATAGACTTCCCCTGATTTTCTTCTGGGCTTGAAATTCCTCTTGCTAAATGCCTTTGAACTTTCCTGCCTGATTGCAGGTATTTCAGATCCACTTCTCTAACTAAAATACTTCTCTCTTTCTGTGTGCTTATCTTGTGTTCCCTGTCTCTACCGATGCCATTTCCACCTACCTAGTCCCTCATGCTGGAAGCCTCAAGTCCTTGTCTCTTTCTTGACCATTCACATATAATTTGTAACGAAGTCCTATCAATTCAGCTTCTAAAATATCTTTCTCATACATCTATTTTTCACTGCGATGCAGTCAAGTTTCTTAAAAATGAAACATCTGGTTGTGTCACTTCCTCAATCTTAACAATTTTTATGACTTTCTGTTGCCTTCAGGATAAAGTCTAAAGTTCTTGGCATGGCAGAGTTCTATACAACCTGTTCCTAAAACTAACTTATAAACTGTTTAAGGTCAAAGTCTAGATCTTACTAATTACAGTATTGCCACAACAGAGGATCCAGGGGGGGGAAAAAAAATATATATAATATGTATATATATTATATATTTACATATATAATATATATACATGAATATGTATAATGTATACACACACATATATACATAAATATATATACATATATTTTTTTTAGGGGGAGAGGTTTTTGCTATAGGGTGTGTGCGCTTGTCAGAATATATTAATAATAGGATTTTGATAATTGCTTGTGGGATGAATGTATTGAAAGTGAAATGAAAGGAAACCTTCAGCTCTCGCTGAGTTTGCAGGGCTCTCATGTTGTCTTGTGAACTGCAAATTAAGAAGTTGTTAAATTGTTAAGAACTCATTTCTGGAGTCAGGCTGATCATGTTCATATCCTCTCTGTAACACACTCTAGCTGTGGCTATCTCCTCACCTGTAAAGTGGTGTTGAAGGAGTGACCAAAAGAATTAAATCTAAAGTACATATCATAGGTCTGGCATATTGTAATCATTTTAAACTCTCATACAATGTGGAATGTATTTTTTTTTAATTTGCTATAGAATATACTTGCCAGAGAGAGGAGGAAGAGAGAAAGTGAGAAAGCACTCCCTCAAGGGAGATAATACCCCTTCTCCATTCTCTCAGAATTTTGAGCATGCACACACATGTGCCTGACATGTCTTTCACGATTCCAGGTTACGCAGTCAGCCACAGGATCCAGCCATCTCAGCCACCATGCCACCTGGCTGGTCTAAATGTGGAATTTTTTTTCCTTAAGGTTTTTGCCATAGGGCATATGCGCTTGCTGTAGATGAAGGAGACGGAGATAATAGAGGGAAAGTGAGAAATCACCTCTGAGGGGGGATGGCCACACCACAGTCCCTTCTCCATTCTTCTGGGATTTGGGGCATACGTGCACATGTACCTAGCATGATTTTCTTTTTTCTTTTTTCCTCTCTTTTTTTTATTCTCTCTCTCTCTCTTTTTTTCTTTATTTTTGGAGAGGTTTTTGCTATAGGGCACATGTGCTCACCAGGAAGACAGAGAGAGAGAGAGAGAGAGAGACAGAAAGTGAGAAATCACCCCCCAGGGGGAATGTCCACACCGCAATCCCTTCTCTTCCATTCTTCTCTCGGGATCTTGCGCATGCATGCACATGCACCTGATGTGAGTTTAAGCCACCGGGTCTGGGACTCGAACTGCAGTCGACTACATGGGACTCCAGCGACATAGCCATTACACTAACTGCTGGTCCTGTCCTAGCATGATTTTCAA
Organism: Tupaia belangeri chinensis; assembly: GCF_000334495.1. Classification (NCBI taxonomy): domain Eukaryota; kingdom Metazoa; phylum Chordata; class Mammalia; order Scandentia; family Tupaiidae; genus Tupaia; species Tupaia belangeri. Next base: position 1,422,175 of record NW_006208456.1, read on the forward strand.
GCCACTAGGTCTAGGGCTCAAACCACAGTCAGACATGTGGGAGTCCAGTGCTCCAACCACTACTACGTGATCTGTTGGATCCCAGGGTGTATTTTTAATAATAGTAATATTCTTTGGTGATAGTTACACTCTGAAGTCAGAATGAGCTACAAAAGTGACTTGTTCTCAAATTATTTTCCTAAGAAAACTCTAGCTTGATTAAGTTAATTGCATTTTAGCATCGACAGTAACTATCAATCTATTTTCATCTATTATCTGTGAGGAATATCTGTTTTGTTTTTCTAACACCAATTTTAATATATGATTTTTAAGGTATATTTATTTATTCCTTGGGAAAGGGAGACGGGGTGAAAAAGAGTGAAAGGACACCACGAAAGAAACCTTCATGGCAAAATCTTGCTTCATCCTCAGCCAGCCAGGATCATGGGCAGTGTGCATGCACTTCTAAAGTGCACAGTGAGAACTCAAGATGTGAACCTGGGTCCTTTCCCATATGGTATTAGCATCATGGAGTGTTGGGTTACAATGGTGCCTCTGAGGCAGGCCTATTATTACTGTAATTGTTCTTGTTAATCATTCTATCCTTTGCAAAAACTGAGTTTTAAGACTGCAACAATGGGACTGGTTCCATAGCCCACTGGTTAAGGGATTCACATTCCACATAGCTGATCACGGTTCAAATCCACATGGTTGATCATGATTCAAATCCTGGTCTAGTGGCTTGAAGAACACACTGGGCCCATGTGTGTGTATGCATGGTCAAAATCCCAACAGGATGGTGCAGTGGAGGAGAAAGGATTGCAGTGTGACCATGCCCCTTTGTGGGGTGCTTTCTCCCTCTTACTGTCTGACAAGAGCATATACCTTCTGTCAAAAAAGGAAAAAAAAAAAAAATTGAACAGTGATACCAAAAGAGAAGCTGGAGATAAATCCAGGATAAAAATAAAAAATAACTCAATGGAGACTGGACTGAGAGTTGTTTTTTTTTAATATTTATTTTTATTTATTCATTTTAATTTGACCAGAGAGAAAGAGAGGGAAAGTGAGAAAGCAAGCCACCAGTTGTTTCAGGACTCAGTCTGTGGTTGGCTGTGTGGGAATGTCCATTCCCCAACCACCACACTACCTGCTGGTCCCTTTTTTGTTGTTGTTTTTATTTTTTATTTCCTTTTTTTGGGGGGGTGGGGGTTGGGGAGAGGTTTTGCTATAGGGCGCGTGCGCTTGCCAGACAGAGAGAGAGAGACAGAGAGATAGAAAGCGAGAGATCACCCCCCAGGGGGGATGGCCACACCGCAATCCCTTCTCCATTCTCCTCTCGGGATCTTGGGCACACATGCACACGTGCCCGGCATGAGTTTAAGCCACCAGGTCTGGGACTTGAACCGTGGTCGACTACGTGGGAGTCCAGCGATATAGCCATTACGCTAACTGCTGGTCCCTATTTTTTATTTCTGAGAGCTTTTTGCTATAGAGTGCATGTGCTCGCTAGAGACAAAAAAATGAAAAATCAATCCCCAGGGGGTTGGCCATGCCACAGACCCTTCTCTGTTCTCCTCTTGGGATCTTGGGCATGCACGCACATGTACTTGGCATGAGTTTTAAGCAGCCAGGTCCAGGATTCAAACCACGGTCAACTGCACAGGAGTCCAGTGACATTACGCCATCTGCTGATCCCAAGACTAGGAGTTTAAGGAAAGTAAAATCTAAAAACAGTTCTCATTTTATTCAGTCACTCATCAAGTATTTATTATTCCCTCATTCTTATATAGGGCACGGTAGGCAATGGGGAAGGTAGAAACATCAGAATTATTTACAGCCTAGTTTCTCACTGTGAGATTTTTTTGTTGTTGTTAGATGATTGTAGTTTTACAGGTAATTGTTAGAAATAATACAGAGAGATTGCTTGAACATCACTACAGGGATTTTAAAGTCTCATTAATATAGTTCCTGGGACCGGCAAGTGGCATGGTGGTTAAAGGCACTGGACTCCCACATGGCCAACCACGGTTCAAGTCTCAGACCTGGTGTCTTGCTTTCTCACTTCCTCTCTCTCTCTTTCTCTCTCTGATCAAACTGAAAAATAATAATGATAATAATGATAAATAAAGTTAAAATAATTCTTTTTAAAAAAAGAAGATAGTTCCTTGTGTAATTGGTATGAACTCACAGGTAGAAAACACTTTATCGATTCAATAAATCTGACATTATTTTGCTTATAGCTAGAGCAAATTTTATGCAGGTGACAGTATTTAAGCCCAACTGCAAAGGATGAGTAAACAATTTTGATAGGTTGAGAATGAAAGGAGAAAACGAAAGACCCAAGACCACAACCATAGTAAAAGGGAGGACCTGAGTGTTCTCAGGGAACAACAGTGAATAATTTAGACTTTTAAACTGCAGGTTGATTCCTTGTTGTCTCAAGTTTCTAGAACTAGGTAATGATAGACCTATTGTTAATTATTACATATTTTGTTTTTGATGTAGAATACTTTGATTCTACTGATTCTACTAACACTTTGAGTCTGATTTGCTGAAAATGATTGGTTTTGTATGTTCTTTTAGAATGACATTAGAGAACGGCAAGAACACAGTGATAGGCGGAGAGTTGGCAACCCTGAACCATTGTCTAATGGACGACCCCAGGGTAACACACGGCAGGTGGTGGAACAAGATGAAGAAGAGGATGAGGAGCTGACGTTGAAATATGGAGCCAAACATGTGATCATGCTTTTTGTCCCTGTGACACTCTGCATGGTGGTGGTTGTGGCTACCATCAAATCGGTCAGCTTTTATACCCGGAAGGATGGGCAGCTGTATGTATCAGTGTTTTGTTTTATTATTCTCAGCACCACTGTGGCTTTTCTTCATAGCATGTTACCATAACCTTGAAGGTCTCTACACTTAAGGGGCATGAAGGCTATAATCCATCCTCTCTGATGGTCAGAGCAGTTGAGAAAGCAAGGGGTTATACTTGACACTTTAAGTGTGTTACCAAACTTAATGAGGTTCAGACTGGGAATCATTCACTCACCAGCCAGAAAATCCAAATATCCAGCAATGAGTTTGTCCAAGAGGAAGGTTTTATTATGGGTGACATTATACAGGAGACAGCTAGATTTGCTCAAAAGACCATCTTCCTGGGACCAGCAGTTAGTGTAATGGCTATGTAACTGGACTCCCATGTAGTCGACCACGGTTCAAGTCCTGGACCTGGTGGCTTAAACTCACCCCGGGCACGTGTGCATGCATACCTAAGATCCCAAGAGGAGAATGGAGGAGAAGGGATTGCAGCGTGGCCATCCCCCCTGGGGGGATGATTTCTCGCTTTCTGTCTGTCTGTCTCTTTCTGGCGAGCTATAGGAAAAAATTTCTTAAAAAAAAAAAACAAAACACTTCCTGTTACGGGGATTTTTTTTTTTTTAAAGAATTATTATTTTTATTATTTATTTAATTTGACCAGAGAAAGACAGAAAAGGTAAGAAAGCAAGCTGCCAGGTCGGGGACTCAAACTGTGGTTGGCCATGTAGGAGTCCAGTGTTCTTAACCACCCTGCCATCTGTCAGCCCCAGGGGGTGGGCTTTTAATAAAGAAATACTTCCCATCCATGTTTTCAGCTGGGTCTGTGTATGTAAATGAAGGATTGAAACTTGTGAAGCTCTTGATTGGTCAACGCAAGCAGAAGTCTCTGGTTCATTATTAAAACGTACTGTTCTGATTGGTTGCTCTGCTGCAGCCAGCATCCATACTCCCTCCCTTGGGTGGGGATCAACCTTAACCTCAGGTCACTCAGCCTTCCCTGTGCTTGTGCCCTTTGAGCAAATCCGAAAAGTAACAATCAGCGCCAGGTGTCTCCCTCCCAGGGTAGTTCTGGCCGAGTGCAAGTGGTGAAAATGAACACTGCAGAATTAGGCTTCCTAAAGGATGTCACTGGACAGAACTCAACTTCTTAGGAATTAAGCAAGTGAAGAGTTATCTCTCCCACTTCAGGGCTGTTGGCCATTGTTCTGTGTGGAACATCCTTTCCATTTCTAATTTTGGTGGATTAAATTCCTTTTATCCTCTTATCTAACTTAAATATAAAATCCTCTAAGATAACTTCTGATACTCCTCACAGAATTAAGTTCTTCCTGGTATTCATTCACATAGCAACCTGGTCTTTTTCATTTGTTACAGTTTTCAAAAATATATATGTACTTAACATTATTTACTTAATCCCTGATTTCCTTCTTGACTTTAAGGCCTGTGAGGGTACTTTGTTTCCAGAACAAGGTACACAGTAATTGCTTGTCCAAAAACAGTTAATGGAAGGGATGAATAACTAATGTAAGCTGGTGTTCTCCAGATTCTTGGAGAGATGTCATATGGATTCCCTGGTGCTCTTGGTGTCAGCCGTTCACTTCTCAAAAAAGATGATTCAATTCGAATGTCATGTAGTTCTGTCTCTAGGACTCCCATGGGGTTCAAAGAAGAGTTTTAGAGTTTGAAATTGGGAAGTGTCTGCTAACTGCATTGTGTTCTGAAAGCCAAACACTTAGCCTTTTGGGAAAAGTGCTAAGAAAGACTAAAGGGTAGGGGTTGGAGAAAGTAGCCAGAAGGATTAGGGAATATTATCTGTACAAGTTAGGGTTGGTTTGGCTTTGTATTATAGGGTTGGCAAGCTACAGTGCACAGGCCACATCTGCCTGCCACCTGTTTTGTGAATAAGCTTTGATTGGAACACAACCAGGCCTATTCATTTATATATTCTCTGGCTGTTTTCACAATACAAAGGCAGAGCTGAGTGGTTGCAATGGAGACTTTGTGACCCACAGAGCTTAAAGTATTTACTGGCTCGTCTTTTACAGAAAATTTGTTCACTGTGTTACAGAAAATTAAAATAACTGGTTTGAATGGTACACATATTCTCTCTCCCATAAAGGAGTCCAGAGGTAGGCAGTCCAGATTGGTGCGGTGGCTTCCTGTTCATCAAGGATTTGTGCTCCTTCACTCTCTTCAGCTTCTATCCTATAGGGGTCTCTCTCCTTCAGGGTCCAGAATGTAGCTTTAGCCTCTTTCAGATAGCAGAAAGGAGGGGAAGGACAAGGACATAGGACTTCTCTCAGTAGAATTTACTCTGATTGGAAATCCCATGCACACATAGCTCATCTGCTTACAACTCATTGGTCATTACTTAGCCCTATGGCCACACCTAATTTAAGGGAGTCAGAAATAAAGTTGGCTGAGAACATTGGCATCTGGGATGAAAATATTTTTAGGTGAATGAGAAACAAGATAGATTATCTCAATACTGTTTTGTTGTAGTCATCCTACCAACGACAGTATTTGTAAGCTACTGCTGTCTTCCTCTGATAACCACTTGTTGCCCAGCAGTTTGTGTGGCAGAGTCTGGTTCTTTAACATGTTACTTATAATATGGAGAGAAAAATACTTGAACTATGTCAGTATAAAGCTGCCACTAGGTGGAGCCAGCATCTGACGCATAGCATTAGTCCTTGTTTATCTGAGATACTTCCTTTTAATATCTTAGATATTTCCTTTTAGAAGGAGTTTAGATTGTAGCTATTTTTCTTAGGTTAAAAATTTTAGCTAGATTGGCGAGGTGAGAAAGAAAGACTTATAAGGTATTTATCGAATCAAGGAAAGCAAATTATGTGTTTGGGATATCCATTAACACTTACCCAGGACCTTTGTGTTTTGTTTTGTTGTAGAATCTATACTCCATTCACAGAAGACACCGAGACTGTGGGCCAGAGAGCCCTGAACTCAATTCTGAATGCTGCCATCATGATAAGTGTCATTGTCGTCATGACCATCCTCCTGGTGGTTCTGTATAAATACAGGTGCTATAAGGTGAGCATGAGACACAGCTTTGCTTTTCACCTTGTTCATTTTATAATTGGGTTTTCCTACCATATACCTTACTTGGTAAAGAAAAGTCTAGTAAAGAAAAAGGTATTTACAGTATACTTATGACATTCCGAAGAGTTATGCCTTAAAACCTTTATGACTCCCTTCCGTCACAAATGATACGATGGAATATGTTGGGTTGTCGGAAAAGTGACACATTTTTGCATAGAAAAATACGTCATGAATTTTCTGTCAACTCAGTAATTGTCCCCCTGGGGCCAGCAGGTGGCATGGTGGTTAAGGGACTCCTGCATGACTGATCATGGTTCGAGTCCTGGAGTTGGTGGCTTGCTTTCTCACTTTCCTTCTCCCTCTTTCACTCGCTCTGTCCCTCTCTGGTCAAACTAAAATAAGTAAGTAAATAAATAAAGTTAAATAAAATAATTTTTAAAAAATAGTAATAATTGAGTCAGTAGGTGGCATGGTGGTTAAGGTACTGAACACTCCCACATGGCCGACCAGAGCTAGCGGCTTGCTTTCTCACTTTCCTTCTCTGTGTGCCTTTCTCTGGTCAAATGAAAATGACTGAATGAATAAATAAAATTAAATAAATAATTACTAAAATAATAATAATTGTCCTCCTTAGCCAGAAACCTGGGCTTATTTTCCTAGTGTAGGTCCAAGAGGTGGGACATATAAAGCAACTTTTTGCCCTTCTGTCTGGGACTACAGCTCCTTTAGTTGGAGAGGAAGGCTGCACTTTCTAAATTTGAGGTTCCTATTGCCTCCCTTGGCAAAAATAGAATTGTTTAGGGACTGGGCATGAGAGAATGTAGGAAAGAAAAGCTGGACTTTCACATCTCTTTCTGCTAAGAGACCCCTTTCCTGCTCTTCAAGAACTTATGGAGCTCCCTTTGTCTTGCTCGGTGGACGAACAGGGTACTAGAAGGAAAAAAGTGCTAAATTCAGTGGTACTTCTAATTCCCAGCACACCTACCTCTGTACCTCTTCACTGTCCTCAACTAGCTGTTGCATGCTTCTTGTTTAGGTTTTGTAGTTGTATTCAGTGGGACAAACGGGAAGCATGTGCTGATTCCATTTGATCTGGAACCTATCTACATGCATTTTTGGTCAGTTTTATGCATCTTTTAGTCAAACTTCTTCATTTTGGGCAGTCTAAAAAGTTTGTATTCAGCTAGATTTTCACCTTGTTCATTTATGTTGTCTTGCTTTTTTAATGTTCAAGCCTTAGTAAACACAGCCAGTTCTATAGAAATAGTTGTTTACTTTCACTCTCAGTATAAAGTAAGAGGAGCTTTTGAGTCGGAAATTAAGACACTTGTTAGGACCTGTTTGGAAGTAAACCCTGAAGACTTCTCATATCAGTGGTTATTGTGTAATGTCTCTAAGAAGCACAAGAAACTAAAAGACCAACAAACCTTTTAAAGATAGAAACAGAAATGGCAGTTAATTATTACACATCATTTGTTGTAGGTAGAACTATAACTTATTAAAGTCATGTGATTTCTGGCCTAGTTAGTTCAAGATTTAGAAGAGATACTTGTCGGGACCAGCAGTTGGTGTAATGGCTATGTTGCTGGACTCCCATGTAGTCGACCACAGTTTGAGTCCTGGACCCAGTGGCTTAAATGTACACCGGGCACGTGTGCGTGGCGCCCAAGATCCCAAGAGGAGAATGGAGGAGAAGGGATTGCAGCATGGCCATCCACCCTAGGGGGGGGTGATTTCTCACTTTCTGTCTTTCTCTCTCTCTCTTTCTGGCGTGTGCACACACCCTATAGCAAAAACTTCTCAAAAAACAAAAAACAAAAAAAAAAAGAAAAACTTGTCTGGTTTTTTTTTGTTGTTGTTTTTTTTGGTTTTTTTTGGAGAGGTTTTTCGCTACAGGGCGCGTGCGCTCGCCAGACAGACGGAGAGAGACATAGAGACAGAAAGCAGGAAATCACCCCCCAGGAGGGATGGTCATGCCACAATCCCTTCTCTTCCATTCTCCTCTTGGGATCTTGGGCACGCACGCACACGCGCCCAGCGTGAGTTTTAAGCCACCGGGTCTGGCACGCGAACCGCAGTTGACTACGTGGGAGTCCAGCGACATAGCCATTACGCTAACTGCTGGTTCCCAAGAAGAAATACTTGTCACTGTATACTGAAGCCAGCACTTTTATCTCAGAACCTTTAGCACAAACCTGAACTAGAGAATTTTACAAGATGAAAAAGGCCTGTTTAAAACCATTTCATGTTTTACATGGGAGTGTTCTTTAGTTATTAGAAGTTTTGAATTCACCTAATTCAGAAAATCATAACATAAATGACCGAACCAAAAAGGAAACCTGTTTCGTAATATAACCATATTACAGGCAAAGGGCTAATGTTTTTATGATATGAAGAACACTTACAGATATCCTAATCAAAAAGCCTTAACAGAGAAATTATGAAGGAAATACAGATGACTAATAAATTAGGTAGATGGATTAATGTATATGTATATGTGTTTCCCCACTAGTAGAAATAGAAATGCATATTAAATAACAAATTAGCAGAGTTGGCCCCATGGCCTACTCTAGTTGTTAAGGGAGCTGGATCCCACATGGCCTAATGTACCGTTCAAATCCTGGCCCTGATGGCTTGAAATCACACGAGGCATGTATGTGTGCATGCCTAAAATCCCAATAGGATGCTGAAGAGATTGAGGTGTAACTGTGCCCCTTTAAGGGTGTTTTCTCCCTCTCCCTTTATTTCTCTGTCTCTCTGGTGAGTGTGCATGTCGTCTGGTAAATCAAAAGTAAATTAAAAAAAAAATCTTTGCACATCTCTTCATTTACGAATAGAAAACATGTTTGAAAGGAAAATGAAATATGGTATTCTATATTAACCTCTAAATAAATAAATTTTCATTGGCTGTCAGGGGCCACTGAAAACACTTTGCTTTTTTAGTATTTCTGTGTTTATTCTAAATGTTATACTATAAGTTTTCATTACTTTTGTATTCAGGAAAATGTTGAGAAGAGAATGGAGGAGAAGGGATTGCGGTGTGACCATCCCCCCTGGGGGGTAATTTCTCGCTTTCTGTCTCTATGTCTCTCTCTGTCTGGCGAGCGTACACGCCCTATAGCGAAAACCTCTCCCCCCCCCAAAAAAAAAAAATAGACTAATGATAGAGGGATAGAAATGTTACAAAACAAATACTACAAAATATGAATGGGTCCAGATAGTGACATAGTGGTTAAGATACCTGAATCCTGCATGACCAACTATATAGTTCAAGTTCCACACCCAGAGAACCAGCAGTTAGCATAATGGCTATGTCACTGGACTCCCACGTAGTCGACCACGGTTCGTGTCCCAGACCCAGTGGCTTAAAACTCACGCCGGGTGCGTGTGCGTGCATGCCCAAGATCCCGAGAGGAGAATGGAGGAGAAGGGATTGTGGCGTGACCATCCCCCCTGGGGGTGATTTCTTGCTTTCTGTCTCTCTGTCTCTCTCTGGCGAGCACATGCGCCCTATAGCAAAAAAAACTCTCAAAAAAAAAAAAAAGTTCCACACCCAGTGGCTTGAGGAGCACACTGGGTATGTGCACATGCATGCCTAAAAACGGGATTACAGTATGGCCATCCCCCTTGGTGGGAGGTTGCTTTCCCTCTCAATCTATAGTCCAAGGGTGTACACCATCTAGCAAATTAAAAGGTGAATGGTAGAATCTAAGTGGTATTTGGGTGTTTACTGTAAAATTCTTTGAACTTTGCTCTTTTTGAAAATTTTTATAATAAAATTTTGGGGTGAAACCTTTATGGAAGAATACGAGAAATAGCTTTGTTATATTTGGATAGTCAGATTATAGTTATTTTTTTTTTTTTTTTTTTTTTTTTTTTTTTTGTGGAGAGGTTTTTTGCTATAGGGCGCGTGCGCTCGCCAGACAGACAGAGAGAGACAGAGAGATAGAAAGCAGGAAATCACCCCCCAGGGGGGATGGCCACGCCGCAATCCCTTCTCCTCCATTCTCCTCTCGGGATCTTGGGCACGTACGCACACGCGCCCGGCGTGAGTTTAAGCCACCGGGTCCAGGACTCGAACCGCGGTCGACTACATGGGAGTCCAGCGACATAGCCATTACGCTAACTGCTGGTCCCAGATTATAGTTATTTTGAAGAGAGTCTGCGAGGAGCTGGCCCTGTGGGCCAGGTTTAAAGGAGCCAGACCCCACATGACTGACTGCAGTTGAAATCCTGACCTTCTTGGCTCGAAAAATACCAGGCATGTGTGCATACATGCCCAAAATTCCAACAAGGAGAAATGGAGAAGGGATTGTGGCGTGATCACCCCTTTGGGGACTCTTTCTCCTTTTCGCTCTTCCTGTCTCTCTAGTGAGTGCATATGCCCTCTAGCAATTGAAAAAAAATTGCTCCTCCCCCTTTTTGGTAGAGGGTACATGTGCTTGCTGGGGTGGGTGGGGGAGGAGGAAGCACCCCCATAGGGAATGGTCACGTCGCAATGCCTTCTCTCCCTCCTTTCAGGATTTTGGACATACACACACAAGTGCCTGGCATGTTTTACAAATCCCTGGAGACTGGGACTCAAACTGCAAGGTCGGCCATATGAAATTCAGCTGTCTTAACCACCAAGCCATAGAACCAGGCTGCTGTTCTTTTTTTGACATTGAATATACTTATGGGGTGGCTTTTTAATATATGCATACAGTGTGTTATGATCAGATCAAGATAATGCATATCCCTTACCTCAAACATTTGCCACTATTTTGTTTTGGGGAAAAATACTGCTGTTTTTTCCCTTTAATTTGCTGTAGCATGCGTGTGCTCACTGAAAAAAGAGATAGGGAAAGTAAGATAGCACCATCCAGGGGATATTTTCACATCGCAGTCCCTTCTCCTCCAGTCTCCTCTTGGGAGCGTGGACATGTGTAAATATGCGTTTGGCATGTTTTTCAAGGCACTGGGTCTGAGACTTGAACTGTGCAGTTGGCCAGGTGGGATCCAGCAGTCTTAACCACCATACCACAAGCTTGCCCTAAAATATTGTGGTTTTGTTTTGCTTTAAGTTTTTGTCATAGGGTGTATGTGCTCTCTGGAGTCAGAAAGCCAGAAAGAGAAATCACCCCTGAGGGGTAGGTCACACTGCATTCCCTTCTCTATTCTCTTCTCGAGGTTTTGTTCATGCACCCACACGCACCTGCAGGGAGTTTCAAACTGTCAGATCCAGGACTTAACCCATGGTTGGCTGTGTAGGAGTCCAATGTCTTAACCACCATGTCACCTGCTGGCTCTAATTTTAAGGTTTATTATCATGTGTTAATTCTGTTAATGCTTTAATATTTTATAACGCATTCTTCTCTTTTTAAAAATTTCACCTGTATGTTTTTTTTGGTGTTTTTTTTTTTTTGGAGAGGTTTTTCGCTATAGGGCACGTGTGCTCGCCAGACAGATAGAGAGAGACATAGAGACAGAAAGCAAGAAATCACCCCCCAGGGGGGATGGTCACGCCGCAATCCCTTCTCCTCCATTCTCCTCTCGGGATCTTGGGCACGCACGCACACGTGCCCAGCGTGAGTTGTAAGCCACCAGGTCCAGGACGCGAACCGCGGTCGACTACATGGGAGTCCAGCGACATAGCCATTACGGCTAACTGCTGGTTCCCACCTGTATGTTTTGATGAAGTTTCTATTTTAAATTATGAGTAATTTAGCACCAGAGTTTCATGTAAGTATTCAATTATCCCAAAGTGATTTGTTCCGCAATTTGAAAACCATTACATTTATAGATTAACTGTCTTTGAAGTAAGAAAATCATGCATTTTAAGGGATATAGGATCTGTTAATTATACTGAAATACTGTCTTTTCTAGGTCATCCATGCCTGGCTTATTATCTCATCTCTATTGTTGCTGTTCTTTTTTTCATTCATTTACTTGGGGTAAGTGGTGAAATTTGGTCTCTTTTTCAGAAATTAATTGTATTTATTTATGCTCTGTAGCTGTCAGTTAAAGTCATGTCTCTTGTTAGTGGATTACCCTTAAGTTACAACTGTTTCCACATATGGTTAATATTTGGTATTTAAAAGACAAGTGAATAATAATATTTTTTAAAGAATTATTTATTTATCATTATTTTTCAGTTTTGACCAGAGAGAGAAAGCGAGCGAGTGAGCTGGGTCCAGAACTCAAACCTTGATTGGCCATGTGGGAGTCCAGCATCCTTAAGCACCATGCTACCTGCTGGCCTGGTGAATATTATTAATTTCTTTAATTGCTTATAATAAGGATCAAAACCTTTTTTTTTGGGGGGGGGGAGTTTTTGCTATAGGGTGCGTGCACTCACCACAGAGACAGAAAGTAAGAAATCACCCCCCAGGAGGGATGGCCAACCGCAATCCCTTCTCCTCCATTCTCCTCTCGGGATCTTGGGCATGCACACACACGTGCCCGGTATGAATTTAAGCCACTGGGTCTGGGACTTGAACCACATTCGACTACATGGGAGTCCAGTGACATAGCCATTACGCATCTGCTGGTCCCAAAACAATTTCTTCTGTTGTCCTTTACTTATAATAAAAATTAAAGCAATTGAAGACTGCTGTTAATTCTTTTATATATTTATTTATTTAATTTGTCATTATCATTTTTTAATTTGACCAGAAAGAGAGAAAGGGAAAGTGAAAAAGCAAGCTACCAGGTCCAGGACTCAAACCATGGTCTGCCGTGTGGGAATCCAGTGCCTTTAGCCGCGACACCACCTGACGGCCCCAAAGACTGCTGTTAATTCTAAGCATTTTTCAGCATTACATTTTTTCTACTTCTAGGAGAAATCTGTGAATTAAAATGTTAAGAAAGAACTTCAAAAGTATACATAGGCTGGGGACCAGCAGTTAGCGTAATGGCTATGTCGCTGGACTCCCACATAGTCGACCGCGGTTTGCGTCCCGGACCCGGTGGCTTAAAACTCACGCCGGGTGCGTGTTTGTGCGTGCCCAAGATCCCGAGAGGAGAATGGAGGAAAAGGGACTGTGGCGTGGCCATCCCCCCCTGGGGGGTGATTTCTCGCTTTCTATCTCTTTGTCTCTCTCTGCCTGTCTGGCGAGCGCACGTGCCCTATAGCAAAAACCTCTCCAGAAAAAAAAAAAAGTATATATTGCTTAGGAAACTAGATCCCACATGGCCAACCACTGTTTGAATCTCAACCCTGGCAACTCAAAAAACATGCCAAGTGCATATACTTATATGCCCCAAATCTGACAGCATGGAGAAATCAAGGAAAAAGGATTCTGATGTTACTATCCTACACCTCATTGGGTAGTGTTCTCTCTCTCTCTTTCTCTCTCTCTGACTGCATGTACCCTCTGGCAATTTAAAAAATATATGTAAACACTAATTAATTGATTTTCATACTTTTACAATGCTATTTATTTATGTCTCCCATGAAAGAAACATACACACACTGGCGGGCATTCTCCAACAGGGTCTTCACATTTTTATCCATCCAGTCTCAGTCATCCTTATCACAGTACGTATTACCCGGTCTATTCCTGGAGACCTCAAGATGTGATTTAGTGATCTCCTTATGTGTGTTCAGCATTTGGAGAGCATTGTGTTACCATTGTGCCACATTTCAAATTAAAGTTTTTGTGAAAACATCACATATAATGTAGAAAAAGGGGCCAGCAGGTGGTGCAGAAGTTAAGGCAGCTGGATCTCACATGGTTGACTATGAGGTTCTAGTCCCAGACCTGGCAACTTAAAAAACACTGGGCACATGTGTTTGCATGCCCAAAATCCCGAGAGAGAATGGAGGACAAGCATGGTCATCCCCTCTTGGGTGGGGCTTTTCCTCTCCCTTCAGTGAATACACATACCCTATAGCCAACTAAAAACTAAAATGTGTGTACATCTCCAAAATCCTGAGAGAAAGGAGGAGAAGGGATTGTGGCGTGGCTGTTCCTCTGAGGAGTGCTCTTATTTGCCCTTGCTCTGCAGTGAGTGCCACACACCTTATAGCAAAAAAAAAAAAAGTAGGCTTTATTTTTAATTTTACAGGATATTTCTAAAATTTACTTGGAAAATCACTTAGAGTGAAGTTATCCAGAAAGATTCTGAAAAGAAAAAAAAAAAAATGAAGGGACACTAGGCCTACTTGATGAGAAATTACAAAACTACAATGATTGGGAACCAGCTATTAGCATAATGACTATGTTGCTGGACTCCCATGTAGTCGACCGCAGTTCACGTCCTGGACCCAGTGGCTTAAAACTCACGCCGGGCACGTGTACGTGCGTGCCCAAGATCCCAGGAGGAGAGTGGAGGAGAAGGGATTGCAGCGTGACCATCCCCCCCGGGGGGTGATTTCTTGCTTTCTGTCTCTCTCTGTCTCTCTGTCTGTCTGGCGAGCACACGCGCCCTATAGAGAAAAATCTCTCCAAAAAAAAACCTGCAATGATTAAAGTAATGACACCTGTCCATAAACAGGTGATGAGTAGTAAAGATCAAAAGTCTAGAAAAATGCTTAATGCTTAAATATATAGTGGAATTTAGTTTATGAAAAAGGTGGTATTGCAGGCTGTAGATGGATCATTTAGTAATTGGTGTTGGGATAACTAGGTAGTTATCTGGAGAAAAACATTTTAATTCCTTTCTTATATCTGTACTAGAATGAATTCCAAATGGATTAAAGATCTAAATATGAAAATGAAACTATTAACTAAAGGAAATACGTGGAGGAAGGAATGAAAAGAAATGTATATGTAAATGTATATGTATATGTATTGTAGTAAGAAAGGATTAAAAAAATCCACCATAGGCCATGCACACTCATCAGAGAAATAAACACAGAGAAAGAGAGAGGTGGGCAGAAAGTGAGAAAACCCCTTCCTCTCCCAGGGGTATGGCCGTGCCACAATCCCTTCTCCTCCACTCCTCTCTCAGGATTTTGGGCACACATACACATGTGCCTGGTGTATTTCTGAAGCTGCCAGTTCCAGGACTCAAACCCCACACTTCGCCATATAGAATCCAGCCGCCTTAAACTTTATGCCATCTGCTAGCCCCTCCAGGAGGGGCCTAATTTTAAATGTGATGCAATAGTTAATGCATTTAAAAAATGATAAGTTTATCTCCATTTAAAATTTTTTTTCTTAAATATTTGCCAGAGGGTACATGTGCTTGCCAGAGATACTGGGAGGCAGAGAATAAGAAAGCTTCCCCAGGGAGACCAGCAAGTAGTGTGGTGGTTAAGGCACTGGACTCCCACATAGTTGACTGTGGTTCAAGTCCCAGACCCAGCAGTTTGCTTTCTCACTTTCCTTGTCTCTCTCTCCTCCTCTGTTTTTCTCTGGTGAATTAAATAATAATAATAATGATTAATTAATTAAATCTTTAAAAAGAAAAAAAGAAAGCTCCCCCCATGGAAAATGGGCATGCTGCAGTTCTTTCTCCTCCTTTTCTCTCTCTTTATGTCTGTAAAACCAAAAACTTAGAAGAAGAAATGGGCAAAGGATATGACAGAATAGTTATCAGAAAGAGGAACACAGATTACATTTAAATATGTGAAAACATGAATACCTTGGGTTACCAGCAGTTAGCGTAATGGCTGTGTCACTGGACTCCCATGTACTCGACCACAATTCGAGTCCCAGACCCGGTGGCTTAAACTCACTCCGGGCATGTGGGCGCGCGTGCCCAAGATCCCAAGAAGAGAATGGAGGAGAAGGGATTGCGGTGTGGCCATCCCCCCCGGGGGGTGATTTCTTGCTTTTTATCTCTGTGTCTCTGTCTGTCTGTCTGGCGAGTGCCCTATAGCAAAAACCTCGCCCCAAAAAAATACATACCCTTTTCATAAGACTAATGCTGATTAAAACTGTGTATTAAGTTAACAAAGATCAGACAGTTTGATGATATCCTAAGCTTGCAAAGATTCAGGGCAATAAACAGTCATGCATTAGTATGTAACTTTCTTTAAGAACAGGAGCCGGCAGGTGGTGTGGTAGTTAAGAGCACTAGACACTCCCATGGCTGACACAGTTTGTGTCCTAGACCTGGCAGCTTGTTTTGTCACTCCACGCCCCCACTCCTCATCTCTTGCTGGTCAAATTAAAATAAATAAATAAAGTTAAATAAAATAATTCTTAAAAAAAAAAAACAGTCTGAAATACCCATTAAAATATTAAATGCATGGGACATGACAGGGGTACAGCAGTAAAATGAGGTGCTCTGTGAAGCAGACCCACATGGAAAGGTTCTGGGTTTTCATCCAGACATCCCGGTGTACACCAGGCAAGTGCATGCCCATGGTCTGGGGCTCCCTGAAGCTGAGGGTGGATTGTGGCACCAAAACTGTGTTGGAGGTTTGTTTCTTCTTTCTCCCTCTCTGTCTTTCTCATTCATGTAAGAAATAAATAAATGTTAATGACAAAAAAAATAGGGTCCATATGGTGGTATGGCAGTAATACAGTACTCTGTAAGGTTGACCCACATGTCAATGTTAGAGGGTCATGTCCCGTGACCTCCTGAACAAGCCAAGCACATGTGTGTCTGTGATTGATGGTGGCCAAAGGTGGGGGTGGGTTGCAGCATGAGGCCTTGTCAGGGATACTCCTCTCTTTTTCTCTTTCTTTTTTTCATTAAAAAAAAAAAAAAAGAAGAAGAAGAAGAAAAGAAAAGAAACTTAAATTACAAAGAAGAAAAGTAAAAAGTGACCAGACTCCCATCACCTAAAGATTAGTCCTATTGGGGCCAGCAGGTGGTATGTTGGCTAAGGTGCTCCACTCCCACATGGCTGACCGCAATTCCAGTCTGAACCTGGTGTCTTGCTTTCTCACATTCCCTCCCTCACTCCCTTCCTCCCTTTCTCCCTTTCTCCCTCTCCCTCTCCTTTTCTCTGTCTCTGGTGAGTGCATTTGCCCTGTCACAAACTAAAATATAATAACGACATGGGCCAGCAGATGGCGTAGTGGTTAACGTTGCTGGACTCCCATGTTATTCACTGTCGTTTGAGTCCTGGACCTGGGGCTTAAAACTCACACCAGGTGGGAGGGAACCAGCAATTAGCGTAATGGCTATGTCGCTGGACTCCCACGTAGTCGACCGCGGTTCGCATCCCGGACCAGATGGCTTAAAACTCACGCCGTGTGCGTGTGTGCCCAAGATCCCGAGAGGAGAATGGAGGAGAAGGGATTGCGGCGTGACCATCCCCCCGGGGGTTGATTTCTTGCTTTCTGTCTGTCTGTCTCTGTCTGGTGAGCTCACGCATCCTATAGCGAAAAACCTCTCCAAAAACAAACAAACAAAAAATAAAACTCACACCAGGTGCGTGTGCATGTATGCCCAAGATCCCAAGAGGAGAAGGAGTTGGGGCATGGCCACCCCCACCCCAGGGGGGTAATTTCTCGCTTTCTGTTTCTCTGGCAAGCGCATACACCCTATACCAAATATCTCTCTTAAAGAAATAGTAAATAATGATTAACAATAAGTAAAATAAATAATTCTTTCAGGGGTGGGGAAGGTGAGTCCAGTCATCCATTCAGGAATTAAAATATCAATCTTGAGCTAGCAGGAGGTGTAGTGTTAAGGTGCTGGACTCTCACCTGGCCAACTGTGGTTCAAGTCCCGGATCTGGTAGTTTGAAATTTATGTTGGGCACATGTGGATGCGTGCCCCAAATCCTGAGAATAAAAGGGAGGAGAAGGGATTGTGGTGTGACCATTCACTTTGGGGAGTGATTTCTCACTTTCTGTCTCTCTGTCTCTCCTATGAGCATACATACCCTATAGCAAAAAATCTCTCCCCCCCACCAAAAGAAAAAATATATATATATGTATGTGTGTGTGTGTGTGTGTGTGTATATATATATATATCCTCTCTCACACCGTTTCACATAAAGGGGGTCATATTTTTTAACAACATATTATGCCTATATGTTACATTTGTTTGTGTATCAATATATGTGTATATTTTTAAATGGCTGCACTACATTTTATTGTATGAATATTCATGTCCTAGTTATAAAATTTACTGGTGCATGTTTAATTTTTTTTCCAGTTTCAAATATTTTAAAATGGAATTTCTCGAAGTGTTGTATGACACTTGAGGTGGCATATGATCTTTTAGTTTTTGTACTTTTTTAAATAGTTATGGTCTTGATACTGGTTTTCCAATTATATGAATTATATAGAGCTTCCTATTAAAATAAGCTCACACCAGCAGGTGATGTGGTGGTTAAGGCATAGGACTCCAGCCTGGCTGACTGCATTTCTGGTCCCCGACCTGCAGCTTGCTTTCTCTTTCTCTGTCTCTCTCTCTCTTTGGTGAGCGCATGTGCCCTGTAGCAAATTAAGTAATAATAATAATGAATAAAGTAATTCTTTAAAAAAATAAGCTCAAAGAAAAAACGGAATTAATTTAAATAAAAGTGTTAAATGTTAACATAGATAATATGGGATACAATAAAAATATGAAGGCGTATGAATATATAATGTTTAGAAATTATCACTCTAAGAAATGTTTTGGTGAAAATTTTTGTTATGCAAAACTTTGAAAATCTGTTTAATATTTTTCAGGGAAGTATTTAAAACCTATAATGTTGCTGTGGACTACATTACTGTCGCACTGCTGATCTGGAATTTTGGGGTAGTGGGGATGATTTCCATTCACTGGAAAGGCCCCCTGCGACTCCAGCAGGCGTATCTCATAATGATCAGTGCCCTCATGGCCTTGGTGTTTATCAAGTACCTCCCTGAGTGGACGGCATGGCTCATCTTGGCTGTGATTTCAGTATATGGTAATACCCAAGACTGACATTTTGTTCATCACAGAAATGCCTCACTGGTGTGTTTTCCTTCCTCTCCTAGTTCTCTTGACATAGGGAAATGGTAAAAATGATATACCCTAGCTTTTTAGTAAATAATTAATTAGTTGTAATATCTTTGACATGTGAAAACTTCAAAAATTTTAGGTTCTTAAAATTTTTATTTTTTTAAAGACTCAGTTTAACTCAGTGTTGGATTAGTGGAAGGAGCCATGGACATCTGCTCATTATATTAAAATCCCATTTTTGTGATCTTAGAAAAGGGACTCAAGCTCTTTGAGCTTCAGTTTCCTCATGTACAAGTGGGAAACATTGCTTCTCAGGGTTATAAGAGTTAAGAGGATAAGGGTTAGGAGGTGGCATGGTGGTTAAGGTGCTCGACTTCCATATGGCCAACCATGGATCAAGTCCCAGATCTGGCAACTTAAAAATCACACAGGACACATGTGTATGCGTGCCCGCCCAAAATCCCAGGTAGAGAATGAGGATGAAGGGATTGTGGCGTGGCCATTCCCCATGGGGAAATGGGGGTGATTTCTCACTTTCATTCTCAGTGTCTCTGTCACATGCCTTATGACAAAACAAAAAACAAAAGAGTTCGGTGAATTGAGTATATGCTATATATTCGTTTTTGAAAAGCACTAGCAGAGTGCTTGACACACAAAATGCTCAAATCACTTTTCAAATCAAAATTAGGCTTCCTATTCTTTTTTTTTTTTTTTTTTTT
>NW_006208456.1:1442981-1458740 GCF_000334495.1 Tupaia belangeri chinensis
GCCGCATGGCGAGCCGGGGCGCCGGCCAGGCCGTTCCCGGCGCACGGCTGCCAGGCTTCCTATTCTTTTTTAAAATTTATCAATGAATAAGTGCTCGTGTACATGAAAGGAGAGGAGGGTGGGAACACAAACACCCTCCAAAGTGGCTGGGCTTTCCAAAATCCCCTTCCTCTCATCAGATCTTGGACTATAATACCTG
Organism: Tupaia belangeri chinensis; assembly: GCF_000334495.1. Taxonomy (NCBI): domain Eukaryota; kingdom Metazoa; phylum Chordata; class Mammalia; order Scandentia; family Tupaiidae; genus Tupaia; species Tupaia belangeri. Next base: position 1,443,181 of record NW_006208456.1, read on the forward strand.
GTGGACCATAGTAGGAAACCTCATTATCCCCATTTGATTGACAGAGAAAGTCTGCAGAAATATGGGGTTAGTAGATGACATCGCAGTTACATTGGTGGACTCCCACATAGCTTACTATGGTTAAAATCCCAGACCTGGTGGCTTGAAAATAACTCCAGGCATATGTGCGTGCAGGCCCAAAATCCTGGGAGGAGAATGGAGGAGAAGAGATTGCAGCATGGCCATCTCCTCTTGGGGAGAGATTTGTCACTTTCCTTCTCACTTTCTATATCTTGTCTCTCTCTCCCCAGCGAGTGCACATACCCTAAGGCTAAAATCTAAAACAAAACAAAACAAAAAAACCCTGCATAAATAGAGTTGAACCAGTTTAGTTCTCAATTTGGCAAGCAATCATAGAACAATAGAAGTTGTATATTCTCTGTGATCACCTTTCATAAGGACCTTACATGACACAGTACATTACTCATCTTGTTACTGCTTAGCTATGATCAAGAAAGCCAGTTCCAGGGAAAAAACACCTTGGTTCAAAGGCACACTCCTACCTATCACTTATTGGCTATATGACCACAAATTTTAACCCTTACATATCAGTAAGTGATAATTATTATTTAAAAAATAAAACCCTGTGAAGTAATCAAGGCAGTTATTGTCCCTGTTTATTTAGAAGCTTGAAACTTTTAGAGGTAAGTTATTTGACCAAGCTTATAATATCTGATGGAAAATCTGTTCGATCTAGAATACAATATCCCGTCTGCTCTATTGTACTGTTTTTGCAGTCACTCCCTATTTTATCTGTACGTAATATAATAGAAGTGATCCACAGAATTTGAATTCCTTTAAAATGAGTGAGAGGTGGGACCAGCAGATGGCATAATGATTATATTGCTGGACTCCCACGTAGTCAACCACATTGTTCAAGTCCGAGATCCAGTGGCTTAAAACTCATGCCAGGTGCATGTGTGTGTGCATGCCCAAAATCCCAAGAGAAGGATGGATGAGAAAGGATTGTGGTGTGGCCATCCTTGGGGGTGGGGTGGGGTTGGGATTTCTCGCTTTCTCTGTCTCTCCAGTGAGTGCACATACCCTATAGCAAAAATCTCTCTCAAAAAAAATTTAAAAAAAGAATGAGAGGTATTTGTATCCAATATTTAGAATAGGGATCCTCAACTCTACTTTTACCAGCTCTCAAGATGTTTTGATTTTTCATAAAGATTGTTCTGAAATTTTCAAAACAAAGTTAATTTTAACTCACTTTAATACTCTAAAAATAAGTTTATCATTTATTTAGCAATTCTATAAAGGGGAGCATGTCATGAAACTAAAGTAGTTATAGGAGATGGCAGCCTCAGACATGCTGAAAATCTGTTTCAGAGCAAGGCATGTTTCTTCCCTTTTCTTGTTCAAACAATTCTGAGTAGAAGTGGTGAGAATAAGATTGATTTGTGTGTTTGCACCTGTGTTTTATATTGTATTATTTATATGAGGAAACTTGACCACATGGAAACATGAGGGTTTTTTTGTTTTTTGGTTTTTCTTTGTTTTTAAATCTATATAAATGACAATAATGTCAACACAAGTCTTCTTTAACATGTTTAGCTATACTTGTTTTATACTTTCGGATATTTGAAATAATTCTCTGTTTTTTTTAATCTTCTGACTGTTTAAGATAGCAAAAATGCAGCTGATGGGTATGATCAGGAATAATTCAAACATACCGCTTCCTCCCTGAGTTGTTATTTTTGTAAATTAAGTCACCTTTTAGGGGACCAGTAGTTAGCATAATGGCTATGTCGCTGTAGTCCCACGTAGTCGACCACGGTTCACGTCCCGGACCTGGTGGCTTAAAACTCACGCCGGGCGCGTGTGTGTGTGCCCAAGATCCCGAGAGGAGAATGGAGGAGGAGGGATTGCGGCATGGCCATCCCCCCTTGGGGGGTGATTTCTCCCTTTCTGTCTCTCTGTCTCTCTCTGTCTGGCGAGCGCAGGTGCCCTATAGCAAAAACGTCTCAAAAAAAAAAAAAAAAACAAGCCACCTTTTAGTACCATGTGTGTTCTGAGATCTAAATATTTGCAAAGTGCTTCTATTTGACCTCAGACTAAAGAAACACTAAACTTCTTCATGCCCAGAGTTATTATTTTGCATTAAGTTTGTGGCCCACTTACTTCAAGTATCCCTCAGTAGTACTTACACTTTATACTTTTCTTCAAAAAGAGAAAGGACAAGTCTCTTCTACTTTCCTTATTTTGAAAAGTTCAGTGAAATTCCTCTATTAAATTCCTCTTAGATTTAAAGCTTCTATTTCTATCCCATAACTGATTTGTTTGGAAGTTACTTGTCCTATTTCTGCTTGTTGTAAACTGACAACTACTCCAGAATAATCTGTCTTGTCATTATTGCTGCCTCATTTCTTCAAATTGGAAGACTTATTCCTAGAACTCAGTGTTGATACACTGTACACTAAGCAAACAGTAGTCAAGCCCAAACTGAAATGCTCATAGATCTTCTGTGTGGTTTTATTTCATGTAGTTTTTTTTTCCTCCTACCAGTTTCTCTGCCATTTATTTCATATTCATTCAACACATTTTGTGTTAAAAAAATTAAACCTTTATCCTTGATTTATTATTCCCTATCACGCCCATTAACCCATACCTTTTATCTGATGTCTTTTTCTATTTTTTTTTTCTTTCTAGATTTAGTGGCTGTTTTGTGTCCAAAAGGTCCACTTCGTATGTTGGTTGAAACAGCACAGGAGAGAAATGAAACTCTCTTTCCAGCCCTCATTTATTCCTGTAAGTATTCAAAAATGATACTGAATTAATCATCGAAATTCATGGGGACTCGAACACAAATAGTTATGGTCATTATTATGTAACTTTTTCTCATCTTAAAAGAATTATTTTATTTAACTTTATTTATTTATTTTAATTTGACCAGAGAGAGACAGAGAGAGGAAAAGTGAGAAAGCAAGCCGCTAGGACCAGGATTCGAACTGCATCGGACATGTGGGAGTGCAGTGCCCTTAACTACCACACTACCTGCTGGCCCCGTTTTTCTCATCTTAAGTACATAACATTAATGGAACTCCTGCAGGTTTCCATTTCCTTGCCTTCTACCTTACATTTATTCAAAAGTTTTTAGTATGAGTGGAGGAGAGACAATACTTAGAGATTGGAAAGCTAGTTTTCCCATTTAAAATCTTGTTAGTCAAGAATTATTGGGGCCTGGGACCAGCTGTTGGCATAATGGCTGTGTCACTGGACTCCCATGTTGTGGACCGTGGTTTGAGTCCTGGACCCGGTGGCTTAAACTCATGCTGGGCGCATGTGCGTGCGTGCCCAAGATCCCGAGAGGAGAATGGAGGAGAAGGGATTGCGGTGTGGCCATCCCCCCAGGGGGTGATTTCTCGCTTTCTGTCTCTCTGTCTCTGTCTGTCTGGCAATCGCATGCACCCTATAGCAAAAACCTCTCCAAAAGAAAAAAAAAGTTATTGGGGCCAGCAAGTGACATAGTGGTTATGGTGCTGGACTCAAAAGATCGACCATAGTTTGAGTTCTGGACCTCGCACCTCAAAACTCACTCTGGGTGGGCTGTCAGGGCACTGGATTCCCATATGGCTGACCGTGGTTCAAGTCCCAGACCTGGTGGTTTGCTTTCTCACTTTCTCTCTCACTCTGGACGAGAAGGGATTGCGGCGTGGCCATCCCCCCAGGGGGTGATTTCTCACTTTCTGTCTTTCTGGCGAGCGCACGTGCCCTATAGCAAAAAACTCTAAAGAAAAAGAAAAAGAAAAAAAGAAAATTTCAAAAGTGAGACATAAGATGAAGGAAATGTATTCTATGTATCTTGAGAATTATAATCATCATTTGAAGCTTTCATGAAGCCCAGTTTGTCTTTGAATTTAATTCCAGTAAGCAACTTCCATCAGTGAGTTCATACTATTTTAGGACATTTGACTAGTTCATCCCTTGTTCCAGTGGATTCTTGCTGCCTGCGCAGTTTTTCTTCTGGCTACTTTTCAGAGACTGTGAGTATTGAATAGTTTTGTAATAGCAGCTGCACTTTGAGCACTGCAGTAAACACTCAGTTTTAGAATTTTTTATCTTTTTTTTTTTTTCAGTCTGCTACAGGGTGCGTGCATTCTCCAGAAAGAGACAGAGAGAGAGGGGAGAGAGAAAGTGAGAAGTCATCCCCAAGTGGGGAAGGCCACATCACCATTCCTTCTCCTCCTCTCCTCTTGGAATTTTAGGCATGTACACACACATGCCAGTTGCGCTTTTCAAGCTGCCAGGTCTGCGACTCGAACCACAAATTCAGCCACCTTAACCACTAGCTACCAGCAAGCTCTCATATCTTCTAAAACCAAGGAGAGTCTTTTATGGTTCTTCATATACATTTACGTCTGATTGTCAAGGATTCTTAAGGCACCATTATGAAGGTTGATGATTTGTACAGAGAAATAATGGCCTGCTGTCTATTCAGGTACTTTCCTTCTGTATTTTCATTGCTCATGTGGAATGTTGTCTTTCTCAACAGCAACAATGGTGTGGTTGGTGAATATGGCAGAAGGAGACCCAGAAGCCCAAAGAAGAGTATCCAAAAGCTCCAAGTATAATACACAAAGTAGGTGACTTTTATTTGATAAAATCCTGGTTTTGGGGATCATTGTCATTTTACAGGCTAATGTTGAGTTATGAGATAATTATTTTAACCTCCTTCTGTGATTCTAGACACTTATGAGCATTTCCTGGAAGCTGTGATAATACCCAGTAACTACATAGATACCCTAGACCCAAACAGTACAGTCAAGGCACTTCAGGTTAAGAGTTCTGCCATATGGGGACCAGCAGTTGGCATAATGGCTATGTCGCTGGACTCCATGTAGTCGACCGCAGTTCAAGTCCTGGACCCGGTGGCTTAAACTCACGCCAGGCGCATGTACGTGCGTACCCAAGATCCCTAGAGAAAAATGGAGAAGGGATTGCAGGGTGACCATCCCCCCAGGGGATGATTCCTCGTTTTCTATCTCTCTGTCTCTTCTCTGTCTCTCTGGTGACCACACGCGCCCTATAGCAAAAACCTCTCCATCCCCCTCCCCAGATAAAAGAGTTCTGCCATGTGGCCAGCAGGTGGTGTGACTGAAGTCCCAGACCTGATGGCACGCGCGCGTGCGCACGCGGTCTCTCTCTCTCTCCCCCTCTGATCAAATTAAAATATAAATAAATAAATAAATATAAAATAAAATTTAAAAATAAAATAATAAGATAAATAAATGATTATTTTTGGTGGGGAGAGGTTTTTGCTATAGGGCACATGCGCTCACTAGAAAGACAGAGACAGAAAGCGAGAAATCACCCCCCAGGGAGGATGGTCACGCCACAATCCCTTCTCCTCCATTCTCCTCTCGGGATCTTGGGCATGCACGCACACGCGCCAGGCGTGAGTTTTAAGCCACCGGGTCTGGGACGCGAACCGCGGTCGACTACGTGGGAGTCCAGCGACATAGCTATTACGCTAACTGCTGGTTCCCAGGTGGATCATAATGATTACTTAGGGTGGGAGAGCAAAAGGCTTGCTGTAAATACTTCAGAAGATACTAAGGAGAACACAGGCTGAAAGTTTAATTTTAAAAAGGGCTGAAAGTTTAATTTTAAAAAGGGCTAACTGTATATAGCACAGCAGTTAAGCTCTGTGCAAAGGAAGCTGGATCCCACCATGGCTGACCAGGGTTAGGGTGGCCCCAGAGGCTTAAACGCTATAATAGGTGCACGCACCTGCCCAGGAAGCTAATAGTATAGAAAATTGGAGGAAGGGAGATTGCAGCATGACCAGGTCCCACTGAGGTGTTGTTCTCTCTTTCTCTTTTTTTCATTAAAAGAAAAGAGAAATAGAGTTGAAGAAAGCCTGGTGTGATAGTATACCTCTGTTATCTCAGGTACTATGGCCCCTGAGGCCAGCCTGGGAACATAGCAATGCTCTGGGGGACAAAAAAAAAAGAGAAAGAGTTGAGAAATAACAGCTCAATATAAATAGTGAAGAAAGAAGGAATTTTTTTTTTTTAAGTTTTTTTTGCTATAGGGCACAAGTGTGCTCACCAGAGAGGGAGAAAGTGAGCAATCATTGCACAAGGGAGATGAGTCCTGGACCACGCCACAATCCCTTCTCTTCTCCTCTCCTTGGGATTTTGAACATTCACGTACATGCACCTGGCATGTTTTCCAAACTGCCAGGTCCAGGACTCAACTGTGCAGACATGTGGAATCCAGCCACCTTAACCCCACACTACCTGGCTAGGCTTCTTCTTTTCTTTTCTTTTCTTTTCTTTTCTTTTCTTTTTCTTTTTTCTTTTCTTTTCTTTTCTTTTTTTTCCCCTGCCCTGCCCTGCCCTGCCCTGCCCTTCCTCTTTCCTTCTTTCTTTCTTTCTTTCTTTCTTTCTTTCTTTCTTTCTTTCTTTCTTTCTTTCTTTCTTTCTTTCAGACAAATAGAAGGCTAATAAACTTATGAGGAAGCTGAAAAAGAGGCAAAATAAATATTGGTGAAAGAAAAAGAAGCTTTAACTGGGCTAGCTCTGTGTTCTGGTAGTTAAGGCAACCAGATTTCACATGACTGACACTTTGGTTCAAGTCCAGGACCTGGGAGCTTGAGAAACATGTTGGGTACTTGTGTATGACCAAACCCCAAAAGAAAAGATAGGAGAGAAGGGATATAGTGTGACCATTCCGCATGGAATGGTCAGGTTGCTTTCCTTTCTGTCTCTGGCAAGCACACATACCCTCTAGCACAGAAAGGGGGGAGGAGCCTTAATTCAGTTGCAGTCTGTTGGGAAAGAGAGAATTTAGGTAGTATAGAGTATGATAATTTGGCATTTAAGTAGCTGAAGTGGATACTGTACTTTGAACTGGGAATTCATATTTGGGACCCAGTGATATCAGACTCTGTTCTGTGATGAGCAGGGTAGCAGAACAAAGTGGTGTTAGTGGAAGTAGGAAGTGTGTTGGAAACACTCACTGCAAACCTAGTTAGTGCATTAAAGAAAATGAAAAGCTAATTATCTGTGAATATCATACCTGTGTCTGAGTGTATATTTGATACATCAAGATTCTCTTTTTTGTTAAGAATTATTTTTATTTAATTTTATTCATTGTTATTATTTTATTTTTTTGAAGTTGACCAGAGAGAGAGAGAAGGAAAGTGAGAAAGCAAGCTGCCAGGACTGGGACTTGAACCATGTGGGAGTCCAGCTGCCTTACCTCCACACTACCTGCTGGGCCCCTTCATCAAGATTTTCTTTTAGGGAATAGCAGTTGGTGTAATGACCATGTCGCTGGACTCCCCTGTAGTTGACCGTGGTTTGAGTCCCAGCCCCAGTGTCTTAAAACTCACACCAGGCGCATGTGCGTGCGTGCCCAAATCCCAAGAGGAGAATGGATGAGAAGGGATTTCAGTCTTGCCAGCTCTCCTGGGGGGTGATTTCTCGCTTTCTGTCTCTCTGTCTCTGTCTTTCTGACGAGCGCATGCACCCTATAGCAAAAACCTTTCAAAAAATTTTTTTTTTCTTTTGACAAATCTCTATTGTGTACTTAATCATGTGCCTTTTCTAGCCACTAGGAACATAGTCCTGACCAAGCCATCCCTTCCCTTGTGGAGCTTATGATCTGTTGGAGGAAATAGACATTCAACAAATAATTGCATGAATAGTTGTGATAAGTTCTGTAAAGACGTCTGAGTTGCTGTGAAAGTTTATAGTAGGGGAATTTAATTTATTCTGGACAGTCAAGGAAAGCTTCCCAGAGAAAGTAATAATAGGTGATAGGTAGCTAAAGAGTGAAAAAAGCTTTTCAGAAAAGGAACAGCATGGGCAGGGGCTCTGAAGAGAGGGAGCTGGCTGAACTGCAGAGTTCCTCAGTGGGAGTACTATTGGTATTTTCATGTGGGACTTGCCTTTATGTTGCAGTATATTTAGTATCCCTAACTCTTCATCACTAAATGCCAGTAGTGTCTTTGAGGCATTGCAATAACCCCAAATCTTTTTATCTGAGTATCCGAAAGCACCCTCTGGAAGGCTACCCTTAGTTGAAAAACCACTGTGTTAGGGACCAGTAGATGGCATAATGGTTACGTCACTAGACTCCCACATGTTGAACACAGTTCGAGGCCTAGACCCGGTGGCTTAAAACACACCAGCACGTGTTCATGTGTGCCCAAAATCCTAAGAGGAGAAGGGATTACAACGTGGCCATCCCCCCCGGATGATTTCTTGCTTTTTGTCTCTCTGTAAGTCCATGTGCCCTGTAGTAAAAATTTATCTAAAAGAAAAGAAAACCACCATGTTAGAGAAATCAAAAGTTAGATTGGAACAAAGGGACATAAAACCTCAAGAGGGATGTGTGTGCAAAGAAAAAAAATGATAGAACCGAGAGGTTACCCAAGGATAAATTAGTTATAGGTAACACATAAAAATTAGTCAAGGGGGGAACAGCAGTTAGCATAATGGCTATATCGCTGGACTCGCATGTAGTCGACCGCGGTTCACGTCCCAGACCCGGTAGCTTAAAACTCACGCCGGGCACATGTGCGTGCGTGCCCAAGATCCCAAGAGGAGAATGGAGGAGAAGGGATTGCGGCGTGGCCATCCCCCATGGGGGGTGATTTCTCGCTTTCTGTCTTTCCAGCGAGCGCATGCACCCTATAGCAAAAAAAAAAAAAAAAAAAAAAAAAAACTTTAAAAAAAAAAAAGAAAAGGACTGGTCCTGTGGTCTCATGGTTAAGGGAGCCAGATCCCACATGGCCCACTGTGCAATTTGAATCCCACCCCTGGTGGCTTGAAAAACACATTGGGCACTTATGCATATGTGCCCCAAATTCTGACAGGTTGGAGAGAGAGAGAGGAGAAATAATCGTGTAAACCACAGCCCATTGTAGGGGATGTTTTCTCCATCTTCCTCTGTCTGTAGCTCTCTGGCAGGCACATGTTCCCTTTGGCAAGTTAAAAAAAAAAAAAAAAAAAAAAGCCAAGAAACAGCTAAAAGAGTTGAAAGTTGGGGGCCAGCAGGTAATGTAGTGGTTTAAGGCCACTCATCTTCCACATGGCCAACTGTGTTTCAAGTCCCAGACCCTGTGACTTAACTCATGCAGGGCGCATGTGCATGCCCAAACTTCCATGGGAATGGAGGAGAAGGCATTACACGGTGGCTATATCCCCTAGGGGGTGATTTCTCACTTTCTGTCTCTCTGTCTCTCCAGTGAGCGCACATGCCCTGTAGCAAAAATATCTCTCTCAAAAACAAACAAGCAAACAAAAAGAGTTGCTTATCATTTTCAGTCAGATGGCAGTCATGATCATGAAAGGACAGGCTTGGAAAGAAGTTCATTCTCTCCGTCTCCTAATCCTGTCCCTGAAGCCAGTGGAGAGTGCCATCAGTCAGGAAGCTTTTAACCAGAAAATCCCAATCCTGTTGGTTTAAGCAAAGAAGAAATGTATTCTTGTGTGTGACAAGAAGTCCTGAGATATAGACATATGTGAGTTTGGTTGATTTTGTGGTTCACTAATGTCAAGGGCCCAGGTTCTTTCTGTCATCCCACTTGGCCATTTTTGCATTTAGGCTTGGCCCCTAGTGTCCTCTTTCTCATGGTCAGGATAACTGCTGTTCCAGGCATCCATCCAGACAGACAGACAGCATCCAGTGGCAAGAAAGCCATGTTAGTTTTTTCCTTGAGTCTCTCTTAAAGAGTGAGAAAAATGTTCCCAAAATTCCAAGCAGAGTTGGCCCCACCACTCATTAGGAGGCACCCAGTCACAACCCCACAGTCTTAGAGCTTTCACCGGGAAGAGGAATGGTGGGGTTTTCATACTTGGCTTGGATTGATCAGAATTTACCGTAAGAGTCCTGTGGCCAAGGAGTGGAAGCCCAAAGAAATAAGGATCCTGCCCTTAGGAAATAAGGGTGAAGATGATTCTTACATACACAACCAAGAGGCATTGCGATAGCCCTTACTTTATGGTTTAAGAGCCAGCTAATGTGGCTGCAGTGACAGGTATTTATTGTCTCCATGTAATTTTTTTAAAGATGTTAAGACATTTTCCTAAATATATCTATAATTTCCACTTTCTCTTAAAGGCACAGAAAGGGAGCCACAAGATGCTGTTGCAGAGAATGATGACGGTGGCTTCAGTGAAGAGTGGGAAGCCCAGAGGGACAGTCATCTAGGGCCCCATCGCTCTACAGCTGAGTCACGAGCTGCTGTCCAGGAACTTTCCAGCAGCATCCTAGCCAGTGAAGATCCAGAGGAAAGTATGTGCATTTCTCTACATTGCCAAATCATGACTCCTTTAAGTAATGGCATTATTCACTCCTTTAAGAATAAAATGAAATGAGAGCACTATAGTCTGATTCTACATGACAGCATCCGTTTTAATGAAAAAATACCAGCAATAGTTGGTGCTTTTGTTGTAGCTAAGTTTATTAATAGGCCAAATTCTCTCCTAAAGAGTTTTTAAATTGGCTCTACTGACTGGTCTTTTAGCTTTTATTTAATATAATGAAGTTATTTCAGTAAGACTTCATAGTAGGTCCAGGACTCAGACTGCAGTAGGCCATGTGGGAGTCCAGTCTTAACCACCACACCAACTGCTGGTCTCCTCAAAACAATTTTGAAGAAGAAGAAAGTCAGTGGACCTACACTATCTGATTTCAAAACCCACTCTACTCTACTCTACTCTCTGGGGCACTCAGGCACACATGCCCAGTGTGAGTTTCAAGCTGCAGGGTCTGGGACTCGAATTGCGATCAGCCGCATGGGAGTCCAGCACCTTAAGCACTACATCACCTGCTGGCCCCAATCCAAATTCTTTATACTGGTGCACGAGACCTTACATGACCTGTCCCTTGCTTGCTTCCTACCACTTTCCCCTTGCTTGCTGCACTCTAGGCCTGCTTTCTTTGTTGTGGAGTAAAGTATAAGCATATGCAGTATCAAAGATAAACCTCAAAAGTATATTAAGTGAAAGAAACCAGTCACAAAAGACTTCATACTGTATGAATGCATTTATATGAAATGTTCAGAAGAGGAAAATTTATAGAGATTAAAAGGCAGGTTGGTGGTTGCTGAAGGCCTAGAATGGGAGAGGATTAACTATAAATAGGTACAGAGTATTTTATTGCAGTGATAGAAATGTGGATCGATATTACGGTTGTACAACTATCAGTTTTACTTACAGTGAGTGAATTTTGTGAGAGAAATTATACTTCAGTAGAGCTGTTTTCAAAAATGAAAATAAAAGGGCCAGCTCTATAATGCAGCAGTAACACACTGCCCAAGAGATACTGGATCCTATGCGGTTACCAAGACCTGATTAGCCTGAAACATGCTAGGCACACGTACAAGCGCCAAGGATCCTATGAGCTAGAGGGGAGGACTGGATGAAGGAGATCATGGCATGACCAGTTCCTGTGGAAAGAGAGGGGTTAGGCAGGAGGCATGGTGGTTAAGGTGCTGGACTCCCATGTGGCCTACTGTGGTTTGAGTATTGGACCTGGTAGCCTGCTTTCTCACTTTCCCTTTCTCTCTCTCTCTCTCTCTCACTTTGGTCAAATTAAAGACATAATAACAAGGGGCCAGCAAGTGGCATGGTGGTTAAGGTGTTGGACTCCCACATGGCTGACCATGGTTTAAGTCCTGGACCTAGCAACCTGCTTTCTCACTTTCTCTTTCTCTCTCCCACTCTGTTCTCTGGTCATATTTAAATAAATGAATAAAATAAATAAAGTTAAATAAAATAATTCTTTTTAAAAATAACAAACAAATAATTTTAAAATGAGATGCAGGGAACCAGCAGTTAGCGTAATGGCTATGTCGCTGGACTCCCACGTAGTCGACCGCGGTTCGCATCCTGGACCCGGTGGCTTAAAACTCACGCCGGGCACGTGTGCGTGCGTGCCCAAAATCCCAAGAGGAGAATAGAGGAGAAGGGATTGCGGCGTGACCATCCCCCCCGGGGGGTGATTTCTCGCTTTCTGTCTCTATGTCTCTCTCTGTCTGTCTGGCGAGCGCACGCGCCCTATAGTGAAAAACCTCTCCAAAAAAAAAAAAAAAATGAGATGCAGAAAGGGAGAAGGGAAAGGGGAAGAGAAGAGAAGAGAAAGATGACTCCTGTCTCCTAGGGGTTTCTTGTGAGGATTTATTCATACCAGTGTGGGGCATTCAGTACATGATAATTACTATTGTTGTTTTATTGATATACAGCAGCATCTACTGTTAGTCATGTCGAATCTGAAATGCCTACTGTAAAAAAAAAAAAAAAAAAACCTAGCTAAAACTAATTTTTTTTTAAATTACTGATCTGAAAAGCCTACTGTAAAAAAAAAAAAAAAAAAAACCTAGCTAAAGCTAATTTTTATGTAAATTACTGACTTCTCATTCATTACCAGGTGGGGTAAGGCAGTGATATTTTTGAATTGTGAAATCATAGCAGAGTGACAAACTTTTAAATATTTACCAACTTTCCTTTTTAGGGGGAGTAAAACTTGGCTTGGGAGATTTCATCTTCTACAGTGTTCTAGTTGGAAAAGCCTCAGCAACAGCCAGTGGAGACTGGAACACTACCATCGCCTGTTTCGTAGCCATATTAATTGTAAGTATATGCTAATAAAGACATACTGGAACTCCTGGTTTCTGAACTTTGCTTATGCTGTCCTTTGAAGCAGTTCCTTTCCTTTCTTTTCTTTTCTTTTTTTTTTAAGTGGAAAGATTTGTTTTCTTTCTTTTTTTTTTTTTTTTTTTTTTTTTTGTGTTTTTTTTTTTTGGGGGTTTTTCTGAGACAGAGAGACAGAAAGCGAGAAATCACTCCCTGGGAGGATGGCCACGCCACAATCCCTTCTCCTCCTTTCTCCTCTTGGGATCTTGGGCATGCACGCACATGCCCCCAGCATGAGTTTAAGCCACCGGGTCTGGGATGCGAACCACGGTTGACTACGTGGGAGTCTAGCAACATAGCCATTACGCTAACTGCTGGTCCCCCAATTTGTTTTATTTCTACTGGGGAAAGAGGAGGACAAATAGAACTGTTTTCCAATTTGCTTTCCACTGTATACACACATACTCACACACATACATACACATATATTCACCAAAAATAACCCAACAACAACAAAAAAAATCGAAAACCAGAACACCCTGGAGCTGCACCAATACTTCATATTTTGACCAAAAGAATAGATCCTGGGAGGAAGTGAAAAATGCAAAAATCAAATGACCAAAAAATGCTGAACAAACAGCATTATTAATGTACAAAATATTATATTACTGAACTAGTAACAGGTGATGTTCTTCGTGTCTGTAAAACTTTGGAACCACATAACTATTTGTTAAATCTAGTCCATGCCAGCTTCCAAAACCAGAAAAAGTTTTAGTTAGCTTCGTTCTTTGATGCCTCATCAAAGCTTTCTACAAGATCTGGAACATCGTCATCCTCTTCATCGATGTCTTCTGGTTTTGGTGCTTTGCTATCCAAGACTTGCCATGGGGACTGTTCAGCTTATTTCCTAAGGCTTGTTAAACGGTCTGCACCAAGCTGACTTAATATTCCAGGAAGCATTTCTCTGATTGGTTTGGCTTCTGCATGACCAGTAATTGCAAAGGTATGAGCAGAGAGGGAAGCTTGGACTTTGGGATTATTGAAATGAATAACTGTCCCATCATCTTTAATAATGTTCACCTCTTCAATACCAGCTGTATTATTCACAGCCAGTATTTTTTAGAGAACTCTGAAGTTTTTTATCATCATCTGTAGCTCTTCTGTATACCACCCTCTTTCTGTGAGCTGTACCCTTTCCCCCTATCCAGACCTGAGCCTGAAGTTTAGCTAACTTTTCTTGATTCATGCTGTTGGTAAATCTGAAGCAGGGAGAGTCCTCCAACACCAGCACATGGAAAGAACAAGATGGCTGCCTCAGCAAAGACAGAAAAAGACCTTTTTTTTTTTTTTTTAAAGAATTATTCATTTAGGGGCCTGCAGGTGGTGTGGTGGTTAAGAGTCCCACACAGCTAACCATGGTTCGAGTCGCAGACCTAGCGGCTTGCTTTCTCATTTTCTCTTTGTCTCTCTTGCTGTCTTTCTCACTCTCATTCTGTCCCTTTCAGGTCAAATTAAAATAAATTAAGTTAAATAATTCTTTTAAAAAAAGAATTATTATTCATTTAATTTTGAGTTGTTATTCAGTTTGGTCAGAGAGAGAGAAAGCACACCACCAGGTCCAGAACTCAAACTGCTGTCAGCCATTTGGGAGTTAAGTGCCTTATCCACTGTGACACCTGCTGGCCCCAAGGTTTACTCATTTTATTTTTTGTGGGTTATCAATCCCTCATCTGAAGCATAGTTTGCAAATATTTTCTCCCATTTTGTGGGTTGTCTTCTTCACCCTATTTATTGTTTCCTTTTCAGCTTTATGGAATTCTACTTTTCTATTTCTGGAATTGCCGTCTGCACTTTGTGGTCTTAAGACATTTTTCCTACTTTATGTCTTCAGTGTTTCCCCTGTGATATTCACAAGTAGTTTTTATAGTTTGAGGCTTTACATTTAGATCTTTGACTCATTGTTTAGCTGACCTTTGTTAATAGTGAGAGATGTGAGTTCAATTTCATTTTCTGCAGCTGGATATCCAGTTCTCCATTTGTGGAAGAAGCTTTCTTTTCCCACTGAATTGTCTTGTGCTCTTTATCAAAAATCAGTTGGCTGTATGTTTGGGGTTTATTTCTGGAATCTCTATTCTTTCCCACTGGCCTATATGTCTGTTTTTATGCCAGTACCATGCTGTTTTAATGATCATAGCTTTGTAATATATAAGGTCAGGTAGTGAGATGCATTCTACTTTATTCATTTTGCACAATAGTGCCTTGGTGATACAGGCTCTTTCATCATTCCAAATTTTGTGATTGTTTCTATTTCTGTGAAGAATGTCACTGGTAATTTGATTGAAATTGTACTGAATTTATAAATTGAGTAGAACTGACATTTTAATAATATTGATTCTTCCAAGAACAAGGGATGTCTTTATGATTTTTTGTATTATATTCAATTTCTTTTTCCAGTTTGTCAGTTTTTCTTGTAGCAGTCTTTCACCTCTTTGTTTAGATTTATTTCTGGGTATTTGTGTGTATGTAGTTACGGTAAATGGGATTGCTTTCTTCAATTGTGCCTCAGTCTGTTTATTGATGGGATATAAAAATGCTATATATTTTTGTATATTGATTTTATATCCTGCAACTTTACTGAATTCATTTATCACTTCAAGAAGGCTTTTCATAGTTTTTTTTATGTATATAATCATGTCATCTGAAAATAGGGATGATTTTTTTTCTTCCTTTCCTATTTGAATGTCTTTTATTTTATCTTCCTGTCTGTCTGTGTTGGCTAGGACTTCTAGCACTAAGTTGAAAAGGAGTAGAGAAAGTGGACAACCTTGTCTATAGTGGGAAAGTTTTCAGCTTTCCCCTTTCAGTATGATGTTAGCTATTTTACTCCACCTTTCCTTTCTTTCTTTTTTTATTTTTTTTTTTGGAGAG
>NW_006208456.1:1465609-1472575 GCF_000334495.1 Tupaia belangeri chinensis
TTTCTCAGACATTTCAGGCCAGGTAATTCTGGAGAAGGATGTTCTGTGTATGACAGGATGTGTTGAAGCATTCCTAAACCCTAATTAGACACCAGTAACAACCCTCCAACATACTTCCCCTGTGATTTTTTTTTAAAGATTTGTTTTATTTCTACTGGGGAAAGAGGAGGACAAATAGAACTGTTTTCCAATTTGCTTTCCACTGTATACACACATACTCACACACATACATACACATACATTCACCAAAAATACCCCAACAACAACAACAAAAAATCAAAAACCAAAACACCCTTGAGCTGCACCAATACTTCATATTTTGACCAAAAGAATAGATCCTGGGAGGAAGTGCAAAATGCAAAATCAAATGACCAAAAATGCTGAATAAACAGCATTATTCATATACAAAATATTTATATTACTGGACTAGTAACAGCTGATGTTCTCCATGTCTGTAAAACGTTGGAACCACATAACTGATTTGTTAAATCTAGTCCATGCCAGCTTCCAAAACCAGAAAAAGTTTTAGTTAGCTTCGTTCTTTGATGCCTCATCAAAGCTTTCTACAAGATCTGGAACATCGTCATCCTCTTCATCGATGTCTTCTGGTTTTGGTGCTTTGCTATCCAAGACTTGCCATGGGGACTGTTCAGCTTATTTCCTAAGGCTTGTTAAACGGTCTGCACCAAGCTGACTTAATATTCCAGGAAGCATTTCTCTGATTGGTTTGGCTTCTGCATGACCAGTAATTGCAAAGGTATGAGCAGAGAGGGAAGCTTGGACTTTGGGATTATTGAAATGAATAACTGTCCCATCATCTTTAATAATGTTCACCTCTTCAATACCAGCTGTATTATTCACAGCCAGTATTTTTTAGAGAACTCTGAAGTTTTTTATCATCATCTGTAGCTCTTCTGTATACCACCCTCTTTCTGTGAGCTGTACCCTTTCCCCCTATCCAGACCTGAGCCTGAAGTTTAGCTAACTTTTCTTGATTCATGCTGTTGGTAAATCTGAAGCAGGGAGAGTCCTCCAACACCAGCACATGGAAAGCCCACACAGCTAACCATGGTTCGAGTCGCAGACCTAGCGGCTTGCTTTCTCATTTTCTCTTTGTCTCTCTTGCTGTCTTTCTCACTCTCATTCTGTCCCTTTCAGGTCAAATTAAAATAAATTAAGTTAAATAATTCTTTTAAAAAAAGAATTATTATTCATTTAATTTTGAGTTGTTATTCAGTTTGGTCAGAGAGAGAGAAAGCACACCACCAGGTCCAGAACTCAAACTGCTGTCAGCCATTTGGGAGTTAAGTGCCTTAAATAGCATGCCACCTGCTGGTCCCTAAAGCAATTTTGTTTTAATCCCAGGTGAGCTGGGTGAAATTTTTAAAAACACAAATAATTGGAGCCAGCAGATGGCATAGTGGTTATGTAAGAGGACTCCTACATGGTGACTGCGGTTCGAGTGGCAGACCTAGTGGCTTGGAAACCACATTAGGCACGTGTGTGTGTACCCAGTATCCCAGGAATAGAATGGAGAAGAGGTTGCAGCGTGGCCATCCCCCTAGGATTGCTTTCTCACTTTCCCCTTTACTGTCTCTCTCCCCCTGGTGAGTGTACACATCCTATGATGGCCAAAACCTCTGAAAAAAAAAAAGCATACAGATCATTGGCTTTCTCCTGATTGCTTCTCTACCCTTACCACACATTAGAATCTCCTAGGCGCATGTAAAACTATGAGCTCCAGGGCCAGCAGGTAGCATGATGGTTAAGGTGCTGGATTCCCACATGGCCAACCACAATTCAAATCCTAGACAGGTGGCTTGAAAAATCATGCCAGCTGTGCACGTGAGTGCCCAAAATCCCAAGAGGGCAATGGAGGAGAAGGGATAGTGCCACAGCCATCACCCCCGGGCCGGGGGTGATTTCTTTCTTTCCCTCTCTCTGTCTTTCTCTTTATCTCAAGTGTGCACACGCCTTGTGGCAAAAACCTTAACAAAACAAAACTGTAAGGTCTACCCTGAGCTGTTCTTACATAATTTGTTCTTCAGTTGTGTAGTGGTTATTAAAAGTTCCCCAGGAAGTTCTGGTGCTTCAAGTCCAGTGGTATAGACATGTGCGAAATCAGCTTTGCTACCAGTCAATCTTCAAGAGGCAAGCACATCCTCATTTGGTCCCTAGACTTAGTCATTGAGCTTTTGGTGATGGTTTTGCATTCTAATACTAGCATCCAGTATTATTTTGGGCAACCATATAAAGGGAGAGAAGCTAACAAAATGTGTGGATTGATACTGCTTAACAATGCTGAATGAACAAGGCTTTTAAAATCATGACTTAAGTAAATCTATAAAATAATTCTTACTGCTATTTTTATCAACACGGGATATTTGTATAAGTCAGAGATAGATACCCATTGTTGGGGCCAGCAGGTGGTATGATGGTTCAGGTGCTAGACTCCCACATGGCGGAGTTAGACTCCCATGTGGTGAGGCTAGACTTCTACGTGGCAGACCACCAGTCTAGTCTAGTTCAAGTCCTGGACTTGGCAGCTTGAAACTCAGATTGGGCACATGTGTGACCTTACTCAATATCCCAGGAGGAGAATGGAGAAGGGATTGTGGCATGGCCGTCCCCTCTGGGGAGTGATTTCTCACTTTCCCTCTCATTGTCTTTGTGTCTCTGGTAAGTGCATGTGCCCTCTAGCAAAAACCTTAAAAAAAAATACTATTAGTAAACATATATATACATTTGTTTTATAATTTATCTTGATAATATAAATAGTTAGAATTGTCATTTATTTTCCTTTTCTGAGTTTTTTATTTTAAAGTATTATTGCATATGTTCTATCTTTATAGAAGCCAATAACTTCCAGCTAAACTGAAATGATGCTCAGCCTCCATATTTCATAGTTCATGTCTCAGTAACTAGGTTAAAAAATGAGCAGTGGAAAAAAAAAATGAACAGTGGTACAGGGCTGCTCTGCGTTTACAAGAAAGTACTACACTCTGAGGCCGGCAGGTGGCATGGTGGTTAGGGGCGCTGGACTCCCTCATAGCCAACCATGGTTTAGTCCTGGACCTGGCAGCTTGCTTTCTCTCTTTCTGTCAGTCTCCTCTTCCCCCTCCCCCGGGTCAAATTAAAATAAATAAATGAATAAGAAAGCAGTACATTCTTCATAAACTTTGTGTACAGGTTCTTTAAACCTCTCTTTCCCCACAGGATATAAAGAATGCTCTTCACCTCTGGGATCTTAACTAGAAAAACTAAGATCACAGAAGCCAACTTAATATCTTAAATAGAGATTTTGGTATTTTTTAAAATTTATTTTATATATTTTCAGATTTCTATTCTTTTCCTGAAGTTAAGGGATAAAGTATTTACCACTTGTGCATAATGAGCTCTGTGTAGCAAAGGAAAATGAATATTTACTTTTTCCCAAGAAGCTACTTTTTTTTGAGAGATATTTTTGCTATAGGGTATGTATACTTGCTGGAGAGACAGAGAGGCACTAAGTGAGCAATCACCCTTCAGGGGGATGGCCAAACTGTAACCTCTTGTTCTCCATTCTCCTCTTAGGATTTTGGGCACACATGTACATGTGCCCAGCATGAGTTTCAAGCTGCTGGGTCTAAGACTTAAATTGCGTTTGACTAGGTGGGATTCCAGCACCTTAACTACCATGACACCTGCCAGCCCCAAAGCTACATTTTTTTTACATGACTTTTTTCCAGATTTTAATAAAATCTCTGCTCTTAAATTTAACCCTGGGACCAGCTGGTAGAGTGGTGGTTAAGGAGCCGGACTCCCACTTGGCTCACCTCAGTTTGAGTCCTGGACCTGGTGGCTTGCTTTCTCACTCTCTCTTTCTCCCTCTCTCTGGTCAAATTAAAAAATAATAGTAATAAATAAAATTGAACGAAATAATTCTTAAAAAAAAAATTAAAAATAAAAAAATAAAATTTAACCCTAAGGAAAGTAGGTGGTTAACTAAGTTTAAAAATAAGACTTACGGGGACCAGCATAATGGCTGTGTTGCTGGACTCCCATGTAGTTGACCGCTGTTCGAGTCCCGGACCCAGTGGCTTAAACTCATGCCAGGCACATGTGTGTGTGCACCTAAGATCCCGGGAGGAGAATGGAGGAAAAGGGATTGTGCTGTGACCATCCCCCCCGGGGGGTGATTTCTCACTTTCTGTCTCTCTCTCTGGCAAGCACATGTGCCCTATAGCAAAAACCTCTCCAAAAAATAATAATAATAATAATAATAATAAGACATGGGACCAGTAGATAGTATAATAATTATGTTGCTGGACTCCCATGTAGTTGACTGCGGTTTGAGTCCCGGACCTGGTGGCTTAAACTCACGCCGTGTATGTGTGTGCCCAAGATCCCGAGAGGAGAATTGAGGAGAAGGGATTGTGGCATGGCCATCCCCCCGGGGGCTGATTTCTCACTTTCTGTCTCTCCGGTGAGTGCACACACCCTATAGCAAACAAATCTCTCTTAAAACAAAACAAAACTGGGGACCAGCAGTTAGCATAATGGCTGTGTCATTGGACTCCCCTGTAGTTGACTGCGGTTTGAGTCCCGGACCTGGTGGCTTAAACTCACGCCGTGTATGTGTGTGCCCAAGATCCCGAGAGGAGAATTGAGGAGAAGGGATTGTGGCATGGCCATCCCCCCGGGGGCTGATTTCTCACTTTCTGTCTCTCTGTCTCTCTCTGTCTCACTGGTGAGTGCACATGCCCTATAGCAAAAAACCTCTAAAAAAAAAAAAAAAAAACTCAAATAAGACTTTATGGGGCTAGCAGGTGGTATATAGGTTAAAGGTCTGGATCCCACATGGCCAACTTCATGGTTTGAGTCCTAGACCTGGTGGCTTGAAAATTATGATGGGCATATGTGTCCCAAATTCCAAAAGAAGGATGGAAGAGAAGGGATTGTCTGTGGCCTCCTCCCTGTGGGTGATTTTTCACTTTGACTTTCCCTCTCTCTTTCTTTCTCTGTAGCAAGTGCACCTGTGGCAAAAACCTTTTAAAAAAAAACTTGTGATTAAGTTGTTTTAGATAAAAATGTCTTCTTCATTATTAAGTGTAAATTTGTCTTTCCCATCCTTTCCACAGGGTTTGTGCCTTACACTGTTACTCCTCGCCATTTTCAAGAAAGCGTTGCCAGCACTTCCCATCTCCATCACCTTTGGGCTCGTTTTCTACTTTGCCACAGATTATCTTGTGCAGCCCTTTATGGACCAGTTAGCGTTTCATCAGTTTTATATCTAGTGTATTTCCAAGTAGAACCCCTTGGATGTTTCTCCTTTGACTAATAACAAAATCTGGGGAGGACAGCGGTGATTTTCCTGTGTCCACATCTAACAAAGTCAAGATTCCTGACAGGACTTTTGCAGCTTTCTTCCAAGTCTGTCTGACCATCTGCACTACTGGACATTGGAGAGAGTGTCCACAGAAAATGGTGTTGAGCCTGTTTCTTCACAGTGAACTATGTCCCTCGGTGCATAAACTCCCAGATGTGAGGGACCAGAACAAAGAAACCTGATGGGCCAAGAAGTTGCTGTGCCCCACCAGCAGTTTGACCCTTGGTCGAGGGAGATTTTACTTCCACACGGACACTCAGGACTACCATTGCCAAGCGGTGAAATGAAGTGGTTTCAACCAAACAGAACTCTTCCTCTTAAACTCCTTGTTGCAAATCAACCTAATAAATCTGTGTTCATTGAATTCTGAACGCTTTCAGCAAGTACTGTGAGGAGAGCAGGCACCAGCAGCAAAGCGGAAAGGTGGAAAGGGGCTCCAGCTTTCACTTTCAGCCTTTTTCTAGCTGCCAACTTATAATTTTTAAAATAAGACTATTGTTTTCACCTTGAGTCAAGTCAGACATGTAGCTCGAGTCTGACAATTTTTGTTCTGAAGCACTGAAACTCCCTACCATCTCTGGTTGCTATTTCTTCCCAAGGCCAGTTCTGAACTCACTTGAGGTTGCTTTATCCTAAAAGTCTTAACCTCAGGTTCCAGTTTCAGTAACTTCTGGAAATAATGGGACTATTGCTCAGTGACTCCCTGACTCCCTGTCATCCTTAAGAAATTCAGAATTTCCCACCAGATTCCTAATTTTCAGACATTGCTGTGAGTTCACTTGCCAGGTGCTCCTGTACCCGCTCCCTGTATCCCCCCACAGTGGTCCTCATACACCAGGGAAGGCAGCTCTGTCATGGACAGGTGATCCCTTTACTCGAGGGTTTCATCTTTACATGCAAAGAGCGTGTTAGGAATCAGCGCTGTCTGCCTTGCTGTCCTAATTTATTCCGTGCAAATTAGTTGTGTGCCCAAGAAAGTAGGATTAAAGAAGAGTGAAATGGCTGGGGAAGCACACTCTGTCCTGGTGGTTCTTTTCACTACGACCCACTGTCTCTGATCACTGGTCGGAATTTGCACTAATGCCAAAACTGGTGGTTTATGAGTTTGTATGTCCGATGTCGCAGTACAAAGCGAGAGTTTTAGAGAAAGCCGTCATTTCGTGCTGTGAGTGGTGGGAGAACTGGGTCAGCAGGAGAACCAGCTGCCGAGAGGAGAAGGAAGGGGCCTCCAGCAGCCGAGGGCACCGCATGAGCTGATGGCCAGGGGGCTGGGGCTAGGGAGGAGGACCGACTTCTTCCAGGAGAACCTCACAGTGGGTGTTTTGTGGCCACCCTTGCATTCTCTCTCTTCTCAGTGTACCTTTGTGTAAATAGGCAGTGGAGGCGGGGCTAAGTTATGGGGAAGGGGGGCTTCAAGCTCTGCAGCTCAGTCAGATGAAACACATCAACAGAGCCGGCAGCCTATGAGCACGTGACACTTCCACATGGAGCTGGTGGCCTGGGCACAGCCTTCAGCCAGGGTGACCAGGCTAAACCATTTAGGAGAAACTTGGTTTGTTCCTGTGGCTGAAGAAGGCCTGGCTTCTCCTCTTTGGGCT
>NW_006208456.1:1474069-1491172 GCF_000334495.1 Tupaia belangeri chinensis
TGCTGAACCCCAGCCTTTCAGAAGATCCAGTTTGGGGTTCTCTTTGGAGTGTAGACTGTTTTCTGTTACAGCATGTTTCTTAGAAGACCCAGCTTTAGGAGCCGTGCACTGCTACTGACAGAGCACGTGAGAACTGGCTTGTTCTGGGCAATTGAGAACAGTGAGAAAAAGAACTATGCAAAGGAATTGAGTCTTGGGGACCAGCAGGTGGCGTGGTGGTTAAGGTGCTGGACACTCCCACATGGCTGTCCACAGTTCATGTCCTGGACCTGGTAGCTTGCTTTCTCACTTGCCCTCTCTCTCTCTCTTTCTCTCTGGTCAAATTAAAATAAGTGAATGAATAAATAAAAAGAAATAGAATCTTCAGAGTTGTAGGGTTGGGTCAGCAGGTGGCATGGAGGTTAAGGCACTAGATCCCACATGGCCAGCTTCGTGGGTAGAGTTCCGGACCCAGCAGTGTGAGAATCATGCTGGGCCTGTGGGCATTCCCAAAATCCCAAAGGGAAAATGGAGAAGAAGGGACTGTAGTGTGACCATCGCCCCCAGGGGGTGGTTTCTCTCTCTCTCTCTCTCTCTCTCTCTGGCGAGCACATGTGCTCTATAGCAAAAACCTCTCAAAAAAAAGAAAAGAAAAGAAAACTATTTAAGTACCGAATAAGTTCTTCCAGGGTCTGACATCTAAAGGAAGCCTCTCGGGACCAGCTCCAGCAAATGGCATAAGGGTTATGTCACTGGACTCCATCATAGCTGACTACGTCTGAGTCCCAGACCTGGCAGCTTGAAACTCACACCGGGCTCGTGTGCGTGCATGCCCCAAATCCTGAGAGGATGACAGAGAAGGGACTGTGGCATGGCAGTTCCCCCCAGGGGGTGATTTCTTGCTTTCTGTCTCTGTCTCTCTGTCTTTCCAGCAAGTGCACATATTGCACAGCAAAACTCTTCTCTTTAAAAAAAAAAAAAAAAAAGGCCTCTTGTCCTGACCCTTAGAGCCAGGCATATTTAACCATTCATGCATTCATAATCTAACCCTGGAAGAAAAGAGAGCTCAGAAATATGAAATTATTTGTTCAAGTGGTGGAGCACTCCTGTAATCCTAGTTATTCACAAGGCTGAGCACTCCTGTAATCCCAGCTATTCACAAGGCACAAGAGTTCAAGGCCAGCCTAGACCGAATTCCTTTTTTTTTTTTTAATTGCCAGAGGGCATGTGCACTTGCCAGAGAGAGAGAGAGCGCTGCCCAGCGGGGCGTGGCCGTGCCACAATCTTTTCCTCCATTTCTCCATCCTTCTGGGATTTGGAGCATGCATGCACGTGCACTCAGCGTGTTTTTCAAGTCACCAGAGCCGAGATTCAAACTAGGGTTTGCTAAGTGGGATCCAGCTCTCTTAACCCCAAGGCTATGAGGCCACCCCGACATCCTGTTTTTCAGGGGGCATAAAAGCTTTGTTCGATGACTTCTGTGTTCTGGCATGATGTGATACTGGAGTGTAAGGATGCAAATATCAGCAAGGGAGTCTCCAGACGCTGCTGTAGGCTCCCATTTCCTGACATGGAGATCTTTAACTTCTCTAAAATATTGGGTATTTGTCAGTAACCACTTCTAACAACTAGAAAATTGGGACTTATAAAATTGATGTTATAAAGTGAATTGATTCTTCAGAAACCAGTCCTAGTGCAGTTCTCCTGTTGATAACTTTGCTTTTGGATAGTGTATAAACAGGCTACGCTGCCGTTTTCCTCACCTACATGGGTGTTAACACTGAATTTTTTTTTTTTTTGAGAGGTTTTTGCTATAGGGCACGTGCGCTCACTGGAAAAACAGAGACAGAGAGACAGAAAACAAGAAATCATCCCCCTGGGGGGATGGCCATGTCGCAATCCCTTCTCCTCCATTCTCTCAGAATCTTGCACACGCACACACATGCACCCGGTGTGAGTTTAAGCCACCAGGTCCTGGACTCGAACGGTGCGATCAACTGCATGGGAGTTTAGCGACATAGCCATTATGCTATCTGCTGGTCCCTTAACACTGAATTTTAAAGAGACTTGAAAATCAAACATTTGGGACCAGTACTTTGGCTATGTCGCTGGACACCCACTCATGTAGTCGACCGTGGTTCGAGTCCCAGACCTGGTGGCTTAAACTCACGCCGGGTGTGTGCGTGTGCGTGTGTGCCCAAGATCCTGAGAGGAGACTGGAGGAGAAGGGATTGTGGCGTGGCCATCTCCCGTCCCCTCCCCCCCCCAGGATGATTTCTCGCTTTCTGTCTCTCTGTCTTTCTGGTGAGCATATGTGCCCTATAGCAAAAACCTCTCCAAAAAAAAGACAAAAAGTTAGACATTTGGTTTTGCCCTTGTGATGGAAAACAATATCAGATCATTTAAGTTTGATCCCAGGGGGCTGGCAGGTGGCATGATGGTTTAAAGGCGCTGTACTCCCACATGGCCGACTGTGGTTCAAGGTCTGGACCTGGCGACTTGCTTTCCTTCTTGCTCTCTCGCTCTCTTGCTCTGTCCCTCTCTGGTCAAATTAAATAAAATTAATAAAATTAAGTTAAATAAAATAATTCTTAAAAAAATAAATAAGTTTGATCCCAGAAATGAATCATGTGATCACCTTTTTTTTTTAATTCTTAAAACAGGAAATTGCATGGTGGTTCAGTGCCAAAACACAGGAGATTAAAACTTCTGGTTTCAAGTCAGCCTCTAATCTTGTAGTTAGGAAGCCAGATCTCACATAGCTGACCATGCAGTTCAAATCCCAGCCCCAGCCCGCTGAAAAACATGCTGGGTGCACGTGCGCATGCGCCCAACATCCTGACAGGATGGAGAAATAGAGAAGGGATTGCGACACGACCACAACCCATTGGGAGGTGCTTTTTCTGTCTGTCTCTTCAGTGAGCGCACACACCCTCTGACAATTATAAAAACAAACCTAGTTTTGGCTCTTCACAAGGGTTGCAGAAATTGCCGGCCAGAGTACTGGTACCAGCAAGACTGTCTTTATGCTCATGGCTGGGGATCTCCTGCCTGTCGTCAGAGCAGTCCTCTCTGGTAGGAAGTACCTTAAGTACCATATTAAAAAGCACCCTAGTGCCAAGACAAAGCCCTTTCTCAAATGGCAAAGCTGTTTCCCAGGGCCTTGGGCCGCAGAGCTGGATGTTGAGTCCACCTTGTTCCTGGAATGTCTTTCGTGTTCCTACTGTGTAGCAGGAAATATTTCCAAGAAGGTGATTTTCCTTTGGAAGTAGATAATTGTCCAAACTAGGCAGACTTGAAAGCAACTGCAGCACCAGCCAGCGGTATGGTGGCTAAAACACAGGAGATTAAAAATTCTGGTTTCACGTAGTCGACTACACAGTTTGAGTCACAGACCCAGCAGCTTGAGAGACACACTGGGTGTATGCATGCATCCCCAAAATCCTGAGGGGAAGAAGGGTTATAGTGTGGCCATCCCCACGGAGTGGTGCTTGCTCTCGCGTGCGCTCTCTCTCTTCCGCACTCTCACGTTCCCTCCCTTCCTTCCTCCTTCCTTCCACTCTCTGGCAAGCACACATGCCCTATTGTAAATTTTTTAAAAAAAAAGCAACTTCAGGGGCTGGCAGGTGACATGGTGGTTAAGGGTGCTGAGCTCTCACATGACTGACTATTGTTCGAGTCCCAGACCTGGCAGCTTGCTTTCTCACTTTCCCTGTCTTTCTCTATCCATCCCCCTCTGGTCAAATTAAAATAAATTTAATAAATTAATAAATAAATAAATGCAAAAAAAGCAACTGCCTAGGATAGCAAGGACATGTTTATCTTGTTTAGGATTCAGTTGGCGGTACAAGGACGCGGGTTTCAGTGGGGTCATTTACGTGTTCATTGTCTTCTGCCTGTACAGACGTGGCTCTGCATGATTCGGAAAGACTGAGTACATCTTTTTTATGAAATCCTTTCAAATTCTTAGTAAAACACAATTTTTAAAGATGATAGCAGACCTTTCTGTACTTGCCAAATTAATAAAGACCGCCTGAATCCAGTTGTGCTAGATTTGTTTTTAACGTTTCTATAGGGCACACGTGCTTACCAAGAGAGACAGATGGAGAGCAAGAGGAAAATGAGAAAGAACATCCCGGGGGGGGGGGGGGGCCGGTAGTCTCTTCTCCTCCATTGTCTTCTCGAGATTTGGGGCACTCATGCACATGTGCCTGGAATATTTTTCAAGCCACTGGGTCCGGCACTGGAAGCACACAGTCAGCCATATCGGGTCTAGCTGCCTGAACTACCATGTCACCAGCTGGCCTCTGGCTAGTTTTCTTACATGAAAGTATAATAGTGTGTAACTCTGAGAAGTGGTTAGCAGTTATCAAGTGTCCTCGTCTGTTCTGCCACTCATACTCACATACCTGAGGTTGGGTAATTTACGAAAATAGAGGTTTATTCAGCTCATGGCTTGGAGGTCCAAGCTCCAGGGGCTGCATCTGGTGAGCTGCATTACAACATGGTGTAGGGCAGAAGTGCACATGTGCGTCCGGGTAGTTGTCCGGCTTATTTCCTCCCCTTATAAACCCACCGGCGTCAGCCCCGCAGTCTTAGGATCCCATCCTAACGACCTTAATCCTAATCTCCCAAAAACCTCACTTTTTCGTTGATCGATTATTTATTTTTTCCCTGAAAAAGACAGAGACAGTCCCCCCCCCAAAAAAAAAAAAAAAAAAAAACAAACGGGTCTTCATGCCATGATCCACTCCCAGTCTCAGCCAGCCTGGGTTATGGGTACATACGTGCCTGGCCTGTACAGGGAGGCTCTGGGATGCGACGGGGGCATATCTCATGTTGCCTGGTTGTTACTGCTGTGCCACCGTCTGACCCAAGGCAGCACCTTCAACCATCATTGGATTAAGTTTTTGCCCTCTTACTGCTATCACAATCAAATCTCTTAAGAATTTGGGGAGGATATTCAAACCATAGCATCAAGAAACAAAAATGGGACCAGCCCATGGCATGGTGGTTAGGGTGCCTAGCTCCTGCATGGCTGACTGTGCAGGTCAAATCCCTGACCCAGTGACTTGGAAAACATGCTGGGCATGTGTGCATGTGTGCTCAGAATCCCAAGAGGAGAATGGAGAGGAAAGGGTTATAGTATGAGCATCCCTTTTGGGGATGACCACTTTCCCTCTCTGGTGAGTTTGTATGCCCTCTAACAACAGCGAAGAAACACACAGATGTATTGTTTTCTTCATTCATAGTAAAATGATATGGCTTACAGTGGGCCATACCTCTGGAGGGTGCTATATTTAATCTGTATATAAAAAAACTCTAAATGGGATCAGCAGGTAGCATGATGGTTAAGGCGCTGGACACTCCTACATGGCTGACCACGATTCGAGTCCCAGACCTGGTGGCTTCCTTTCCCACTCTCTCTCTCTTCTCTGAAAGAACATCCCTGGGTGGGTAGCCTCATGGTAATCTCTCTGGTCAAATTAAAATAAATAAATGAATAAATAAAATGAAATAAAAATTATTTAAAAAAAAACTCAAAACAACTATTCTACAAATTTACAGGTCATGTACATTGTGGTACAATGCAGATATTTCATGTGCTAGAGGATGATCTTAAAAAGAAATTAATATGGGGCCAGCAGGTGGTGTGGTGGTTAAGGCACTAGACTTCCACATGGCCGACCATCGTTTGAGTCCTGGACCTGGCAACTGGCTTTCTCTCTCTCTCTCTTTCTGTATCTTGTCAAATTGAAGAATAGTAATAATAAATAAATAAATAAATCTTAAAAAGAAATTATTGCAAGGACCAGTAGTTGGTGTAATGGCTGTGTCACTGGACTCCCATGTAGTCAACCGTGGTTCAAGTCCTGGACCCGGTGGCTTAAACTCACACCGGGTGCATGTGCATGTGTGCCCAAGATCCCAAGAGGAGAATGGAGGAGAAGGGATTGCAGTGTGGCCATCCCCTCTGAGGGATGATTTCTCACTTTTTGTCTTTCTGGCGAGTGCACGTGCTCTATAGCAAAATAATTCTCAGAAAGAAAGAAAGAAAAGGAAAGAAAGAAAGAAAGGAAGGAAGAAAGGAAGGAAGAAAGGAAGGAAGGAAGGAAGGAAATGATTGCATAGATCACACTAGTGGAACAGCGACGATTTTTATTGACCTGATAGAGTATAACATGTCCTCTCACTCTGTCCCCAGACTTTGTAAAAACCTTTTTTTTTCTGAACAGTGAGCAACTTTTACAATGTTGAAATAAATTTGTGGCAGAAAAGCCTCGGTTGGCCATTGTCTTGTCCCTGACTACATCAGCTAAGGACTGGGAGCAGGTGGTGTCCGATCCCCCCGTGGAACTGAAGCCATCATTTGTCTTCATGACTCTTGTAGGCAGCGTCAGTAGAGTCTGCTATGGAAGTGCCATGATCTACCCCATCAGCTGGGAGATTTTCTGATTTTTAGGGGCTCCAGCAATAGTACTCTTGATGAGAAGGAGGAGGGACCTTGAGCGGGGTTGAGAAGCAAGAGGAATGAGGCTGGCCTTCCTCAGTAGGTGAGGACTGTAGCTGTCTGTCAGCCCATCCTGCACCATTCTCTGTGCGGTCCCTCTGTGTGCTGTGGGGGTAGCTCAGGCTCTGGTTAAAAGTGAAATGAGCCTGGGAACCAGCAGTTAGCGTAATGGCTATGTCGCTGGACTCCCACGTAGTCGACCGCGGTTCGTGTCCCGGACCCGGTGGCTTAAAACTCACGCCGGGCGCGTGTGTGTGCGTGCCCAAGATCCCGAGAGGAGAATGGAGGAGAAGGGATTGCGGCGTGACCATCCCCCCTGGGGGGTGATTTCTCACTTTCTGTCTCTATGTCTCTCTCTGTCTGGCGAGCGCATGCGCCCTACAGTGAAAATCTCTCCAAAAAAAATAAAATAAATAAAAAATTTAAAAAAAGTGAAATGAGCCTGATTACACTATACAGTGCTGCTCAGCAGGCTGAGGCCACATGGGAGCCCAGGTTCCAGCCCGGCCCACCCCAAACAAAACGGGGCAGGTGGTATGACCCCGTAGTCCTAGGTACTCAAGAGGATTGCAACACAGCGAGGCCCTCTATTAAAAACTAAACAAAACAAAAACAGGGACCAGCAGATGGCATCATGGTTGTATCACTGGACTCCCATGTAATTGACCACATTTCAAATCCTGGGTCCAGCAGCTTAAAACTCACACCAGACGTGTGTGCATGCATGCCCAAAATCCAGAGGAAAATGAAGGAGAAGGGATTGTGGCATGGCCATCCCCCCTGGCGGGGAGGTAATTTCTTGCATTCTGTTTCTCTGTCTCTCTGGCCAGTGCACACACCTATAGCAAAAATCTCTCAAAAAACAAACACCCCCCCATGCACACACACACGTGAAGTGACAGCGTGCTTACACAGTGAATAATGCTGACTTCTATCAGTTGAATGTGCATGCAGAGTAAAGGAGGGATCCACAAAAGACAGCACTTTAGACCAGAATTTTCTCCAGAAGCAAATTTTTTTTTTGAGAGGTTTTCACTATAGGGCGCATGCCCTCGCCAGACAGACAGAGAGAGACATAGAGACAGAAAGCGAGAAATCACCCCCCAAGGGGGATGGTCACGCCGCAATCCCTTCTCCTCCATTCTCCTCTCGGGATCTTGGGCACGCACGCACACCCCCCCGGCAGGAGTTCTAAGCCACCGGGTCCGGGACACGAACCGCGGTCGACTACATGGGAGTCCAGCAACATAGCCATTATGCTAACTGCTGGTTCCCTCCAGAAGCAAAATTTTGAACTGAGTTTGGAAAGAAGAAAAGAACGTGAATTGGCCAGGAAGGCAAAGAGCATATGTACTAAAAACAAAATCAAGAAGGGAGAAGTGGAATGGGGGTTCACACATTTTTTTACAAAGGTGATTTCTCCTGAGGAACATCCGGTTAGTTAAGCAGATCTATGTCCAAATTTACTTAGAATGGGCCTCCTGTAAGTGATCTGTAGGAAGCACAGGGGACGATGACCTGATCTACCACAGTCTTTCAGCATGGAGCCTGTTATACCCGATAAACATGATTCCCTTCCATGGGCTGGCCCCCTGGGCCTGGCATGCCATGTCCTCCAAAGGTAGAGACAAGAAAGCCTCAGGAACCAGACGCACTGGGGTCCTCATTCTTGTGAGAAGGAGTGACATACTCTGCTGGCGATGTTCTTTCTCTAAAATTATTTTAATTATGCAATATTTTATGCAGGGACCAGCAGTTAGTGTAATGGCTGTGTTGCTGGACTCCCACGTAGTCGACTGCGGTTCGCGTCCCAGACCCAGTGGCTTAAAAACTCATGCCGGGCGCATGTGCGTGCATGCCCAAGATCCCGAGAGGAGATTGGAGGAGAAGGGATTGCGGCTGTGGCCATCCCCCCTGGGGGGTGATTTCTCGCTTTCTGTCTTTCTCTCTCTGTCTGGGGAGTGCATATGCCCTATGGCAAAAACCTCTCAAAAAAAAACCATTTTGCAGCCTGAATGAGAGGGGTCTTCTGACAGCTCATGGAAAATACATGCTCTGAAAAAACTATGCATGGATTCAAGATTTTTTTGTACCAAAATAAACTTGTTCTTTAATTTCATCGCTCCCACAAACTTTTTGAAGTCCTCTTGTATGTACCCCAAAGTCAGTTTCTTGTGCGAAAGACAAAAAGTGTTCCCCTTACAGGGTAAGCTCATAGCGCATCTGCGGGTAAGATTCCAATTGTGACTAGCTTTGGCAGGGGTGCGGGGAGTAGCAGGCTGGTTGTCAGGCATGATCCACAGGCAGGTGGAAACCACACTGGAGCTGGATAATGTATCCACAGTGCATTTAAACACCTGAGTTTAAGTGAGTTCTTTCAGGGCTATGCATCTCCCCCATACCCAGTGACTGTCACAACGACAGGCACAGTAGTTTCTCTAATCCCTGACGAGGAAATCAGGACAGATTTTTGGAACTTAATCCAGGTTTCCCAAGATTCTGTCTACCAAGAATTGACTTATTAGGTACTAACTCTTTTTTGTTTGTTTGTTTACTAATCAGATTAAATAAGTCATCAGAAAGCATTAAATTGAATTGTTAGGGCCAGCAGGTGGTATGGTGGTTAAGGGCGTTGGACTCCCACATGGCTGACCATGGTGCGAGTCCTGAACATAGCAACTTTCTCACTTTCCCTCTGCCTCTCTCTCTCTCTCTGGTCAAATTAAAATAAATAAAATAAAGTTAAATAAAACAATTCTTTTAAAAATGTGCATTGTTTTTGAGAGAACTGGGCTAGATAGATGTGAAGGTCTGATTTCTTAAACCCTTCTGAAATGTGGAAGACGGCTTCTGTGCCGTCTGTGTGCACTGATGGAAAGCTGCCGGGGAGGCCTGTTTTGTCTCCTAGCCCAGATCCTCCCACCCTCTTTATCCCAGATCAGGGATCTTCTCTAAAGTAACCTAGCTAAAAGGTCAACCCGTTTGTTAGAAACATCATTAGGCTTGAGGACGGTAACACCCTGGGGAAGGGGAGGGCCGTTCTGTTGGGGAAACTGCGTGGTGAGGATGGTGAGGAAGCTAGAGGCCCTTCTCTGCTGCTTTCACTTTGATCTGTTCCATGCTCTGCTCTCAGATAGAGCTGGGAGTGCAGGCCAGTCCTTCCTATTTAGTAAGCGCAGCTTCTCTGGCTCTCGGGCAGCTTCCTTGGGCACCCAGAAGTTAGTTCCGTGGATATCCGTTAAGGGCCTTCAGCCCCTGTCAGTGTTCACGGCACAAGCTTCGAACTAGCTATGTAGCACCCTGCCCGCTGAGCCGGGACAGACCTGGTTCAGACAGCCCCATGGCAATGGCTCCAGAGCTGGCTCTTCTAGAGGAGAGATGGGGACCTGGGTCTCCTCCCTGTCCACATGTGGCAGCTTGTCCTTTGGACACCCTGTTTTCCCATGACAAGGACAGGAATTCCTTTATTGCACTATGGATTAAGCCCATGAGATGAACAACATGTCACGTGATCATGCAGCTTCTGTCTTTTTTTTTTTTTGGAGAGGTTTTTGTTATAGGGTGTGTGCGCTCACCAGAAAGAGAGAGAGACAGAGAGATAGAAAGTGAGAAAGCACCCCCCACCCGGGGGTGGTGACCGCGCCGTAATCCCTTCTCCTCCATTCTCCTCTCCGGATCTCGGGCACGCACACACACGCGCCTGGCATGAGTTTAAGCCACCAGGTCCGGGACTCAAACTCCAGCGGTTGACCATATGGAAGTCCAACGACATAGCCATTATGCCAACTGCTCATCCCATTGCAGCTTCTGTCTTTAAAGGTGTGAAATGGTAGGTCAGATTTACCAAGGTGGCCCAAGCATTTGATAATTGCTGTGTGAACTGATTTTTGTTTTAAAATCAGAAGGCACTTGGTGAACATTCTTGTGAGGGGAGGCGGATAGCTCACCCAGAGAGGCCCATTCCAAGTCTGGGGAGGAGCTGGGGTGCCACCCACCAAGACCAGGCCCGGGGCTCTATTGCTCTGCCAGGCTGGGTGGGCGCCTCTACCTTTCCCTGGCAATGCTCCAGCTTTCTGGCGTGGGAGGTAGGCGAGGCCTGGCCGCCCCCTCAGAGCCCCTTCCCCTGTCCCTGCCCCAGCAATGGAGAGAGTCTGGCCCCAGCTCCCCACTGGGAAGGCGGCCAACCCAGATGTTTCCCCAAGTCCCTCCCTTGACTTGCCTCCCACTCAGGCCTGTCTCCAACACATTTTCTCACCCTTCAAGCCCCTCCTGGCCAGACTGCCTTGCCCCAGGATTCCTCCTCAGGCGAGAGGGGCAGGGTCTGATTCTTCCTATTCCTGCAACAAGATTCCTCCCCAAGGCACGCTTGGGACATCTGGAGAGACGTGGGGATGGAGTGTTTGTCCTGGGTCAACTTACTTGGAATGCCGGGAATAAAGGGTAGTCTGGTTCTTAACACACCCTCACTTAACCAAGAGTCTCCGAGAAAGGTATTGCAACGTTTACTGAGCATTTGTTACTACTGTGCCCCAGATACTGCTCGGCCATCACAAGCACTACCTCCTGTCACCCTCGCCGCGCCGTGAGTAGGGCCTGTTACCCCACTTGGCAGAGGAGAAAGATGAGAAGAGTCACATTCCCAGAGTCGCACAGCAGGTACAGGGAAAGGCTGCCTGGCCCCAGAGCCCCAGAACACGGGACACCAACCCTGTTTCTATGAATTGAATCACCACCCAGCTGCGCTTCAGTTTTCTCCTCTTTAAAATGTGGAGGCCGACAGTGCTTCTTAACTTTCTCACTAAAACTCAAATGACAGGAAAATGAGGGACTCTGAAGGTCTAGGATATGGTCCAAGAATGGAAGTTTCAGAGTTCTCTGGGGTTTAAAAAACAAAAACAAAAACAGAAAAAGTCTCTATTTTACTTCATGTATGGTTTTGTTGTTGCTTTAATTTGGTAAGCATGCAACATAAAATTTACCATCTTAATTACCTTTTTAAGTGATAGTGTATGCACACGCTAGCACAGTACAGAGAGAGAGAAACTACCTACTTTTTAAAATTTTTTTTTTGGAGAGATTTTTGCTACAGGGCGTGTGCGCTCGCCAGACAGACAGAGAGAGACATAGAGACAGAAAGCGAGAAATCACCCCCCAGGGGGGGATGGTCACGCCTCAATCCCTTCTCCTCCATTCTCCTCTCAGGATCTTGGGCACCACGCACACGCGCCTGGCGTTAGTTTTAAGCCACCGGGTCTGGGACGCGAACCGCGGTCGACTACGTGGGAGTCCAGCCACATAGCCATTATACTAACTGCTGGTATTTACCAAGGTGGCCCAAGCATTTGATAATTGCTGTGTGAACTGATTTTTGTTTTAAAATCAGAAGGCACTTGGTGAACATTCTTGTGAGGGGAGGCGGATAGCTCACCCAGAGAGGCCCATTCCAAGTCTGGGGAGGAGCTGGGGTGCCACCCACCAAGACCAGGCCCGGGGCTCTATTGCTCTGCCAGGCTGGGTGGGCGCCTCTACCTTTCCCTGGCAATGCTCCAGCTTTCTGGCGTGGGAGGTAGGCGAGGCCTGGCCGCCCCCTCAGAGCCCCTTCCCCTGTCCCTGCCCCAGCAATGGAGAGAGTCTGGCCCCAGCTCCCCACTGGGAAGGCGGCCAACCCAGATGTTTCCCCAAGTCCCTCCCTTGACTTGCCTCCCACTCAGGCCTGTCTCCAACACATTTTCTCACCCTTCAAGCCCCTCCTGGCCAGACTGCCTTGCCCCAGGATTCCTCCTCAGGCGAGAGGGGCAGGGTCTGATTCTTCCTATTCCTGCGTCTTCCCACCATCCTTTGTCTGCAGACCAGTTTGGGTGCTCTGGGCAGAGAAGCTAGCAGGGGGAAGACTGTCTGGCTCACCTGATGCCTTTGAGCCAGGTGAGCAGGGCTGCCGGAGGCAAATGCACACCTCCCCTGGGCCACCTAGCTGCTGCCCAAACCCTCCCGCAGGCTCTGCTCCTGCCTGGGCTAGGGGTGGGAGATGGCCTGGGCGCTCCCAGGGACTCGGGCTGCATTTTGTCTCCGGGGAGTTGCTCAGTAAATGTTTGGTGACTCAGTGAAGTGACGGGCTGAGGGTCTGCAGATTTCCCTGCGGGGGAACATGTTTTGATTAAGAACAAACATTCACTGACGTTAGCCCTGTTTACAAGGCTCTGCTGGGAAGGGAGCCCCAAGTCAACCAGCCTGATCCACTTAAGAGACCCAGTGTTTATAAACAGGTGGTCAGGGTTGAATCCAAACAAGATTCCTCCCCAAGGCACGCTTGGGACATCTTGAGAGACGTGGGGGTGGAGTGTTTGTCCTGGGTCAACTTACTTGGAATGCCGGGAATAAAGGGTAGTCTGGTTCTTAACACACCCTCACTTAACCAAGAGTCTCCGAGAAAGGTATTGCAACGTTTACTGAGCATTTGTTACTACTGTGCCCCAGATACTGCTCGGCCATCACAAGCACTACCTCCTGTCACCCTCGCCGCGCCGTGAGTAGGGCCTGTTACCCCACTTGGCAGAGGAGAAAGATGAGAAGAGTCACATTCCCAGAGTCGCACAGCAGGTACAGGGAAAGGCTGCCTGGCCCCAGAGCCCCAGAACACGGGACACCAACCCTGTTTCTATGAATTGAATCACCACCCAGCTGCGCTTCAGTTTTCTCCTCTTTAAAATGTGGAGGCCGACAGTGCTTCTTAACTTTCTCACTAAAACTCAAATGACAGGAAAATGAGGGACTCTGAAGGTCTAGGATATGGTCCAAGAATGGAAGTTTCAGAGTTCTCTGGGGTTTAAAAAACAAAAACAAAAACAGAAAAAGTCTCTATTTTACTTCATGTATGGTTTTGTTGTTGCTTTAATTTGGTAAGCATGCAACATAAAATTTACCATCTTAATTACCTTTTTAAGTGATAGTGTATGCACACGCTAGCACAGTACAGAGAGAGAGAAACTACCTACTTTTTAAAATTTTTTTTTTGGAGAGATTTTTGCTACAGGGCGTGTGCGCTCGCCAGACAGACAGAGAGAGACATAGAGACAGAAAGCGAGAAATCACCCCCCAGGGGGGGATGGTCACGCCGCAATCCCTTCTCCTCCATTCTCCTCTCAGGATCTTGGGCACCACGCACACGCGCCTGGCGTTAGTTTTAAGCCACCGGGTCTGGGACGCGAACCGCGGTCGACTACGTGGGAGTCCAGCCACATAGCCATTATACTAACTGCTGGTTCCCTACAAACTACCGTTGACAGAGTCTCCTGACACTGAGATCCTCTCCCTAGCCCTCCAGCTCCTCAGGAGCCTGGGAACCCATACATACCCAATGAGTTTTCAGGCAGACCGGGATTCTGCACCACAGTTGCCATGTGGCTTCCAGCACTGCAGGGTGCTAGTGTTACCACGGTGCGGTGGTAACTGGGCCCATCTTGACCATCTGTAAGAGTACAATTCAGTGTCGTTAAGCACATTCACACTGTCCTGTGGCCATCACCACCATCTCTCTCCAGAACTCTCTTCATCATCCCAAACCAAGACTCTCTCTACTCATGGATAAAGCAGCTCCCCAGCGCCCCCTGCCGAGCTCCCATTCTCTCTGAATCTGCCTACCCTGGGAACCTCAGAGTGGGATCACCTTACTTCACTTAGCATGACGTCCTCTAGGTTCCTCCTTGTTGTACATTTGACTTAACATAAAATAGGGGTCAAGAGTTGGTGTGGTGGTTGGGGCGCTAGACTCCCACATGGCCGACCGCTGTTTGAGTCCCAGAGCTGGTGGCTTGCTTTCTCACTTTCCCTTTCTCTCTCTCTCTGATCAAATTGAAAAAAATTATAATAATAATAATAGTAATTATATAACATTTAAACATTAAAAAAATTGATTTAACATAAAATAACCATGACACTGTCATAATCATCACTGAAAATATTTAATGCCCCCCCCACACCTCCCAATATTAAAGTTGGGGTTCCCAGAAGATGTGCCTTCTCTATTCAATGTCTTTCTGTCTCCCCAAATCACACACCCCAATGTGAGAAGCATGACCAGTGGGTCCCAGCTCCCACCTCCAACTACCAGCATAGCCCCCCGAGGGGAGGCCCTGGCAAATGGCACTCTCCCTCCTGAAGGGTGCCGCCCATGTCTTTCACGGCCCTCCTTTGTTCCCAGCCCTTGAGGCCATGTGTTCCTTGCAATTTTTAACTGTAATGTTTGTGTTTATATCAGTCTACGAGGAAACTAGGCAGCGTATAGCACAGCGTGCAGATCCTACATGGCCTACTACGTTTGAATCCCAGCCCAGGTAGCTTGAAAAGCACACTGGGCAGGGGCCTGCTGGTGGCATGGTGATTAAGGCCTGGACTCACGTGGCCGATGGTGGTTAGATTTCCAGAACTGGCGGCTTGAAAATTGTTCCGGGCACGTGTGCATGCGTGCCCAAGGTCCTGGAAGGAGAATAGAGGAGAAGGGATTGGGGAGTGGCCACCACCCGGGGAATGATTTCTCACTTTCCCTCTCACTGTTTCCCTCTCATTGTCTCTCTCTGGCAGTGCATGTACCCTATGGCAAAAACCCTAGGAAAAAACAAAACAGAACACTGCGCACATATACACGCCCGAAATCCTGGCAAGGCGGAGGAATGGAGGCAAGAAGATTGCAGTGCGACTGTGCCCATGGGTGAGTGCTTGCTCTCTCTCTCTGGTGACCACATGTGCCCTCTGGGAATTGAAAACCAAAAAATGAGGAAATTGTCGGCAGGAAGGGTAGCTTGCCCAAGATGGCACAAGCTGTGTGAGTTGTGGGCCCGAGACTCCAACCCAGGCAGGCTGATGGCATAGGCTTTACACCGTGCCACCCCACCCCCACCCCGGGCACCGGCCAGCCACCACAGTGAGTCCCTGGTGTTCACCTGCATTTGCTCTGTAGTTCGGTTGTATTTCATCTGCACAGGTCTAACACCCTATTTCCAATGGTGAAATTCCGAGTGCTTTGAAAACTGAAAGATTTCGCATTAGTTTGTTTTAGTCTAAAAGAACACATGTCACTAGAATGCAATCCGTTACTGGCACGTAAACTCCCCCAGGGCACCATCTGGTGAGCAGGAGCCCACAGCCTAAGAGAGCTGGCTCTGCATCTCTCCCCAGGTCCATGCCTAGTGACAACACCATGGCAGCTTGAAAACAGCCACAGTGGGAGCGCTCACCTCCCCTAGGCAGCAGAGCTCTTCCTCCCCCGGAGAGCTGGCTGTCAGACATTTGCCACCCCAGGGCGGGCCTATCTCGGCTCTGGCACAGAGCGGACAGTCAACATTCAAGGCATGTCTACACGATCCAACAGCCACCTCGAAAACAGAAGGGCATCCTTTTCTTTGTTGTAGACTAGATCTACCTCTTTTTATTTACGTCTTCTTCTTTTTTTTTTTAAGAGGTTTTTGCTATAGGGCCTGTGCACTTGCCAGAAAGACAGAGACAGAGAGATAGAAAGCGAGAAATCACCCCCCAGGCGGGATGGCCACGCCGCAATCCCTTCTCCTCCATTCTCCTCTTGGGATCTTGGGCACGCACGCACACGCGCCCGGTGTGAGTTTAAGCCATCAGGTCCAGGACTAGAACCGCGGTCGACTACGTGGGAGTTCAGCAATACAGCCATTTCGCTAACTGCTGGTCCTTTTATTTACTTATTCTTTAAGTTGACTTCTTCCATGAGAAAAAGAGAGAGAGAGAGAGAGGGGCACCCCCAACAGTGTCCTCATGCTGTGACTCACCCCAACCTCAGCCGCTCTGGACCATGTGCACACCCCTGGCATATATGGGGGGATCTTGGGATGCAAACCTGGGACCTTCCCATGTGGGCCCCATTGCATTGCTGGGCCACCGTTTGGCCCAGAGCAGCATTTTCAAAGTTCAGGTTACTAAGAGTCCGGTCAGCACAGTGTGCTGGGAACCTGCTACTTCTCATTCTCGGGTCCCGGCAGTCAGGGCACACACGCGCTCCTATGGGTTGGAGTCCACATTCAGCATGTGTTCTTGCCCAAGAGTGGCGTTGCCTCGGGCCCAGCCATGCGGCACAGCCTAGTAAGATGCTGCTGCTTTGCACAAAAATGTACTTGTGCTTTAATTCTATTTTTTCACAAACTTTTGAAGTCCCCTCGTATACTTCTGTTCCAGCTTTCGAGGGTTTTGCAGACTAAGGTCATGTAAGAGGCCCTGGTTTGATCCTCACCCACCCTAAAAGCCAAGCATGGTGGTGGGCGCCTATAGTCCCAGCTAACTGGGAGGCCCAGGAAGGAGGATTGCAACAGAGCAAGACCTTGTCTTCAAAATACAAGAGGTGGTAGCAGAGGCAGGCGTAGGCAAGCCCAGTGTCCTGCAGAGTAGGCCTTGCTGTGGCTGAACGTGTCTTCCAAAGTTCCCGTGTCCCATAATCCGCAGTGTAACAGGGTTGGGAGGTGGGGCCAGGTAGGTGACTTCGTCATGAGGGCTCTGCTCATGAGTGATTGAATGCCATTATCAAGGAGGGGTGTGTCAGTGCACGATGGGCTTGTTACAAAGGGGAGTCGGGCCCCCTCTTGCTCACAAGCTTTTCC
>NW_006208456.1:1491183-1496317 GCF_000334495.1 Tupaia belangeri chinensis
TCCTGCCTTCTGCCTTGGGATGATGCCCAGAAGGTTCTCACAGGAAATGCCTGTGAAGACAGGCAGGCCGGAGCAGGCCAAGGGGAGTTTTCAGAATGTGGTCCCAAGCACAGGTGCTATAGCTGGAGGCTGTCAATCATCTGTCAATCTCTTAGTCAGTACTCCTGAGGACCCTCAGGGCCACCACAAATCCCAGATATAGAGTATCACAATGAAAGAGAGAGATTTCAGGGCTGGCAAGTGGCATAGTTGTTAAGGGCGCTGGACTCCTACATGGCCGACCATGGTTCAAGACCTGGAACTGGCCGGCTTGCTTTCTCACTCCTCCCGTACTCTCATGCTGTCCCTCTCTGGCCAAATTAAAATAAATAAATAAAGAAAGAAAGAAAGTTAAATAAAATAATTCTTTAAAAAAAGGAAGAGACGGGGGACCAGCGAGTGGTGTGGTGGTTGAGGCTGGACGCTCCCACATGGCTGACCACAGTTCAAGTCCTGGACCTGGTGGCTTGCTTTCTTACTTTCTTTCTCTCTCACTCTGCCTGTGTGTGTTTCTCTGTTCAAATTAAAAATGAATGAACAAGGGACCAGCAGTTAGTGTAATGGTTATGTTGCTGAATTCCCATGTAGCCAACTGCGGTTCGAGTCCCAGACCCGGTGGCTTAAACTCACACTGGGCGCGCATGCGTGCATACCCATGATCTCGAGAATGGAGGAGAATGGAGGAGAAGGGATTGCAGTGTGGCCATCCGCACTGGGGAGTGATTTCTCGCTTTCTATTTCTCTGTCTCTCTGTCTGTCTGGTAAGCACACACGCCCTATAACAAAAACCTCTCCCCCCAAAAATAAATAAAGAATGAATGAATAAAGTTAAATAAATGATTTTAAAAAAAAGAAGAAGAGACAGATCTCAGACCAGCTGATGGCCTGGTGGTTACGAGCTAAATTTCACATGGCTGTGTGTGGTTCGAGTCTCAGACCCAGCGGCTTGAAAAACATGTTAGGTGTATGTGTGCATGTGCCCAAAATCCCGAAAGGAGGATTAGGGAATGGAGAAGGGATTGCTGAGTGACCGTGCCCCTTGGGGGTGCTTTCTTCATCTCCCCTCTTTTTCTCTTTGTCTCTCTGGCAAATGCATGTGCCTCTGGCAACCAAAAACAAAACAAAAAAAAAAAAAAGAAGAAGAAGAAAGAGAAAGAAAAAAATCACTGTGCTTCCAAATTTCAGTTTAGAGGGAGAAAAAGAGGCAACTATGTCTCTGCAGTGGGTCAAAAGTGCTGGGCCAGAGTATGTCAGCCTAGAGGAGGGCCAGACGCGGGGAGTGAGAGGAAGACGTGTATCTGGGTTGAGCGTCAGGAAATAGGTCACGTCGCCTAGCATGGGCACCAGAGGGCTACTTTACACAGCAGAGAGAAGGGCAAGAAGAGGTGAGGTTACACGTTGTGGAGAATCCACTTTGACCCATTTAAATTAGCACAGGCCACACACTGGCTATGCATTACCCGCATGGGTTCCCAGAACACTTGGATGAAAATCAGTAACTGTTTGTGTGTCTGTGTACTGTGAACTGAGACCCGTCTTTTGGACAATAACCCCAGTGGGTGTGGGATTATTTTTCTCTTGGGGCTTCAGCGGAATTTGCATCTCATAGACGGCTCTGAATTGTGTTTATTTATTTATTTATTTTAGAAACTGAGGGACCAACCAAAATGGAGGCTTCAGTGTCTTTTTTTTTTTTAAGAATTATTGGGACCAGCAAGTGATGTGGTGGTTAAGGTGCTGGACACTCCCACATGGCTGACCGTGGTTTGAGTCCTGGACCTGGTCGCTTGCTTTCTCACTTTCCCTCTGTCTCTCTGTGCCGCTCTGGTCAAATTTAAATAAATGAATGAATAAATAAAATTAAATTTATAAAATTTAAAAAGGAATTATTTATTTATTTAATTCCAGTTGTTGTTGTTATTATTATTTAATTTGACCAGAGAGACCAAAAGGGAAAGTGAGAAAGCAAGCTCCCAGGTCTGGGACTCAAACCACGGTCAGCCATGTGGGAGTCCAGTGCTCCCAGTCTTTAACCACCACACCACCTGCAGGCCCCTTGTGTTTCTTTCTTACCTGTCATGACAGAAACACAGAGGCAGATATAAGGGAAGACTTCCTGGAGGAGCTAAGTCCTGGGACCCCCTGGGGTTTTTCATTTGCTCTCTTTCTCTCTCTCTTCTAGAGCCTTCCATTCCAACCTAATCACACAAAGACATCTGACCACTTATTTCTTAGCCATGTTCCTGGGTCTAAAATCTGAAGAAATGATCAGAATGGTTGGAGCTGGCAGGTAGTGTGGTGGTTAAGGGTGCTGGACTCCCACATGGCTGACTGTGGTTCAAGTCCCAGACCTGGTGACTTGCTTTCTCATTTTCCTTTTCTCTCTCTCCATCTCTCTCCCAATCCGTACCTCTTTGGTCAAGTTAAA
The DNA here is from genome assembly GCF_000334495.1 of Tupaia belangeri chinensis. Lineage (NCBI taxonomy): Eukaryota > Metazoa > Chordata > Mammalia > Scandentia > Tupaiidae > Tupaia > Tupaia belangeri. The sequence continues at coordinate 1,493,651 of NW_006208456.1, forward strand.
ATAAATGAATAAAATAAATTAAATAGTTAAATAAAATAATTCTTAAAAATAAAAATGATCAAAATGGGGAAAACTGGGACGGCCTCAGTGGCACGGCGCTAAGGTGCTGCACAAGCGGTGCTGGGTCCATGTGCGAGATCACAGGCTCGGTTCCTTGACTGACCAGTACACGCCCCATGCCATGTGCATCCCCATGACCCTGCCTGGCTGGGAAGGCTTGGGTGGGGCGTGGCATGGGACCCTGAGGTACTTACTTGTCTGTTTCTCACTCTCCTGAAATAAACAATGCGTAGGGAATTGAGGGGAGGGGAACTTGGGCAGAGGGCACTAGCTTAGAGTGGGGTTTAAAGAGGTGAGAGAATTCGCCCAAGTCCACATGAGATGAGAAGCAGAGAAGGTTTCCAAAACAGGCCTTCTGCCACCTGGGCTACTCTGACCCCAAACGGAAGGGTCTCTGGTGTAGCCAGGAGAGGCACAGGGCCGGTGGGAGGGGCATACCATGGAAGGAAGGTCTGATACCTCTCCCTGGAATCTTCTTTCCGAATCACCCTATTTTTGTGCACCGCGTACATTCCTGCGCTCACCGTGCCTCTCTGAGGTAGGCAAAGGTGAGGCTGGATGAGAAGTTCTCGTCTGTGAGCCTGGCCAATGCTCCAGGGCTGCCCCTAACACCGGGTAGGTCCTGCCTCCCCTGGCTCTGGGTCCACTTGGCAGCTAGGGCGAGGATGCATTCATGGGTCTGGGCCAGCAGATGGCGTAGTGGTTATATCGCCGGACTCCCACATGGCTGATCAGTGTGAGTCCAGGACCAGCTGCCTTGAAACTCATACAGGGCGCACGTGTGTGCTCAAGATCTCAGGAAGAGAACAGAAGGGGTTCAGGTGTGGTCACCCCCCCAGGAGGTGATTTCTCACTTTCCCTCTCACTGTCTTTCTCTCTCAAGGGCACGTGCCCTAAGGCTAAAACCTCAAAAAGGTGGTAGGCGGCATGATGGTGAAGGTGCTGGACTCCCACATATCTGGCCGCAGTTCAAGTACCAGACCTGGCAGCTTTCTCTCTCTCCTTCTCTCAGTCTCTGTCCAAATTAAAAAATCATAATAACAAAATTAAAATAAATAATTCTTTAAAAACATTTCTAAAAAGGAGCCATGGCTCTGGGTGTCTTAGAAGGGATCACAGGACAAACAGGAACCATCAGGTGAGCTCCCTGGCCGCTGCCCCAGCCACACAGTTGGAGAAGCATTTCCCTCCCACTTGACAGGGGACCTTTGACCAAGCTCAGAAAAGTCGCAGCTGGTGGGGGAGGGAGGGCTTTTTGAATGGAAGGAACTGTTTTCCTTTTCTAAAGAGGCTCTGGGTAATTCCACTCCCCCCTCTCTGCCAAGCTTTATCTTGGTCTAAGGTTTCACACAACTCTCCAGGGATCTCCGCTGTGGCAGCTGCTCCTCCTCTCTCAGGGAAGAAGTGGGCCTGCTTGTCAGTGTTTGTTTTATTTTATGCTCAGGGAGTGCCTGACAGAGAGAGAGAGAGACAGAGAATCTCCCAAGGGGGCCTGGTCATACTGCTATCTTTTTTCCTTCAGCTCTCCAGCCTGTCCTGATCCTGGTGTGTTTCAGGACCAGGACTCAAACCCTGGATGGCCACATAGGATCTGCCTTCCCGGCAGCCCTAAATGTTTTCGTTTTAATAAGCACATGTCTCAGCTCAGTGGCGACTCAGAGAGGGGACTGAGGACGTCCAAGAGCCAGGGAGAAGTGACACCAGCCAGGGCAGGCATGGAGCTGAAGGCAGAGGAAGGTGGCAGGAAGGGGCCAGCCTTCCCCAGTGCCCAGGGCCATTTTCCTAGGGATGGGTGAATTCTGGTTTCAATAAAGAACAGCAGGCAGGCAAGAAAGAAGCTGCCCGGTTGAGAAAAAGGAACCAGGAGAGGAAGTTCAGTGTGTCCCATTTATTGAGCCAGCAAATGCCGCTGGCACAGGCAAAGGGGATGCAGACCTGACTTAGGGAACTCGCAGCTGAGTGAGGGAGACTCAGATGCCCACTGGGTGAAGCACCCCAAAACTACAGCAGACAGGGAGAAGGGGGTGCACCATCTCTGCCTCGGTGAGGTGAGAAGGCTTCAAAAGAAGATGACTAGGGCTTTGAGGGATGAATAGGAGTTTGAGGTAGTGGAGATTGGGAGAGGGCATGCTAGACTGTGGAAAAAGCTTGCTGGGAGGTGGAAAACAGCAGCGTGTGTGGGAAGAAACTCACTGGTGGCTGGGAAAGACCCGAGGTGGAAAGAACGGGTGACCGCAGAGTGGAACCATGCCTTGCTATGGATCCAACGTGGGTAGAGGCCCTGGGCTTCGCGGGTCACCCTGAGGACCTCTGGGGGAGGCGGGGACTGTCTTCCTCCAGGCGTTGAGGAAGGGTATTAGCAGGGCTGGGTCAGGGGAGACGGGGCGGGGAAGAAGCCGGCCAGCAGCAGGGGGACGAGGTCCAACCCCCGCGGGCGTTCCGCGCGGCGGGGCAGACCTCTCGGGCCCTGGGGGTGCGCTCTGCCCTCGGTGCGGCGCGGCAGGTAGGAGGGCGAGGGACGGGAAACCGCGGCGGTAGCGGCGGTCCCCAGGCTTTGCAAGAATTGCGAACTCGGCAAGGATCTGGCTCGCTGAGATTTTGGAGTTT
>NW_006208456.1:1496875-1499232 GCF_000334495.1 Tupaia belangeri chinensis
GGCGGGCTGTTTGTCACCAAAAGAGTGGAAAACCCGAACGTGCCGGGCCTTGGGGACTTAGGAATGGCCGGTTGAGCTCGCGAACGCAGTTAGAGGCACACTTCCGGCCTCCTCCGTGCAGCCTTCCCAGTTGCGCACCCAGCCGTGAGCTCGCGTCTAGGGGCATCGCCCATCGCTGACCTTCGTCATTAACCTCGAAGCGGGCGCCTACATTCACGCTTCCCTTTCTTTTTTCTTTTCTTTTCTTTTTTTTTTTAAAGATTTGTTTATTTTTAATTTATTATCATTATTCTTCTATTTTAATCAGAGTGAGACAGACAGAGAGAGAGGAGAGTGAGAAAGCAAGCAAGCCACCAGGTCCAGGACTCGAACCGTGGTTGGCCACGTGGGAGTCCAGCGCCTCAACCAACACGCCCCCTGCCAGCCCCCCCCCTTTTTTTTTTTCAAAGATTTATGTATTTTTAATCACGCTTCCCAGGAACCAGCAGTTAGCGTAATGGCTATGTCGCTGGACTCCCATGTAGTGACCCCGGTTCATGTCCAGACCCAGTGGCTTAAAAAACTCACGCAGGGCGCGTGTGTGTGCGTGCCCAAGCTCCTGAGAGGAGAATGGAGGAGAAGGGATTGCAGCGTGGCCATCCCCCCTGGGGGGGGTGATTTCTCCCTTTCTGTCTCTCTGTCTCTGTCTGGCGAGCGGGCTCGCCCTATAGCAAAAACCTCACCAAAAAAAAAAAAAAAAAAAAAAACCCCTTCCCTTTTTTCTTAAGGGAGCCCGCAGGGCCTGGAGGGGTGGCGAGGGGAGCGGGCGGGCAAGGCAGCCAGCCACCGGCCTCACGCCCCTAACCCCAGGAATCGCTGATGGGACCGTGAAAATAATGACCAAAGGAGTCTCGGTGAGGGCCTGGCAGTTCAGCCTGCCCGGTGACAGTGCTGCCAAACTCGGCTTCCGCGTGCCGCAGCTGGCCTTGTAAACTGAAGTCGGTCTAGTCTTCTCAAAAGAATTAGAGAGAACATTGGTAGAATTACAGATTCTAAAAATGTAAGCACTCAAGTCAGGACTCGTTTCACATACTGAATGGTGCACAGCGCTTATGTCATTCTCGGGGACAGTGACATGTGCACGTAGGCACTCACAGTGACAGACTCACACCACACTGCATGCACACACACCGCACACGTGTACACTGCATGCACGCACACACCAGACTTCACACAGACACTGCACACACGCACACACTGCACTCAGCTTGCTTATTCGCACACCACCTGGACACACGCTGCCCGCTCACTGATCATGGAGTCTGCTTCTGGAGCTTTCTGGAGCAAAGGAAGGCTGGCTAGCATTTAAAGCACAAGACAGTGAGTGTTTTCAAAGCATTTGAGTTGGGGCCCGCAAGTGCTGTGGCACGTAGGGGTGCTGGACTCCCACATGGCTGACCGGGTCCAGCCCTGGACCCTGGACCTGGGGGCTTGCTCTCTCTCTCTCTCTCTCTGTCCTTCTCTTGTCAAATTTAAATTAATAGATAAAGTTAAATAAGATAACTCTTAACAAACAAAACATTTGCGTTTTAGAGGTGTTTCAGAGACTTCTTTAAAAAAAATAAGGTGCTGGACTTTCTCGTGGCCAACCACAGGGTTCAAGGGGCCGCTTGAAAACCTGACTGGGCGGCCAGCAGGTGGCGTGGTTGGCAGGTGGTGTGGTGGGTAAGGGCGTTGGGCTCCCACATGGCTAATCGTGGTTCAAGTCCCGGACTTGGTGGCTTACTGTCTCACTTCCTCTCTCTCTCTCCCCCCTCCTCTCCCCTCCCCCTCTCTGGTCAAATTAAAATAAATAAAGTAAAATAAAATTATAATTAAAAAAGAGAGAGAAAATCTTGCTGGGCACACTTGGCCAGCCCCTGAGGGTGGTGGTGGGGGGGTTGGGTTCTCATTTTCCCTCTCACTGTCTCTCTCCCTACAACAATAACAACAACAATAAAAACAAAACAAAACAAAAAACCACTAACTGTATTATGAGTTTTTAAAGAACTAACGTAATGGCTTTTTACAAAGAGGTCTCTTCCTGAATTAAAATAGTGAGCCTGACCACTTTGATGCCTAACTCCCTGTTTCCATCAACGCAGAAGTATTTTTAATTGCCCTCTTTTTTTGGAGCCCTGAAACAAGTTGTTCCTGAAGCTCTGCCAGTTGTCAACAGGCGCTTTCTCCCTCACGTGTGGGTCGCGGCCGGTGCGCGCGCACGCCTCGTTCTCCACTGTGCACCTCGGCGCTCCCTGCAGTCGGGTGCGGGTGTCCGGGTCACCTGAGTGCTGGGGGCCCACGCGCCCACGCACCCAGAGCGGGGGTTAGGACCGCCG
>NW_006208456.1:1499273-1523765 GCF_000334495.1 Tupaia belangeri chinensis
CCCGGCGCTACCCGCGGCCTCCCCCGCAGGCGCGGGCGGAGATGCGGCTACGACTGCTCCTGCTGGCGCCCCTGCTGCTGGCCCCGACTCCCACGTCCTCGGTGAGTGTGACCCTGCCCGCTTCGAGGGAGGACCCTGTGGCGAGCTGGAGCCCACCGGCCCAGGAGGCCTCCCAGGAGAGGGGCGATGTCCGGGAAGTCGGGTGGGAAGAGGAGAGTCTACCCTAAGCTCCTGCAGATAGGGCTGGGACCTCAGCGCCACTGCCAGGGTGCCCAGAACTCAGGCAGGGCGCGGTGTGCTGGGGCGACGACGTCTCCTGCGTTCAGAAGGTGGCGGTGCACTGCGTGGAGTCCTGGCTAATGCCGGGAACCTCTCCCCCAGAGACCTTTCAAGGACAGGTGGGGGCAGTGCTGGGACCAAGGTGCGGGACTAGGTGGCCCATCCCACCTGCCACCTGCTGCAACAAAACTGCCCCTGGGCTGGATGGTTTGGCTAGAGGTGTGGAGTGCCCTCCGTGTCCAAGCCTGGGGTTTAGCATCTAGGCCAGACTGCCGGGTGGGACCTCCTGTGATGACAGAAACATTCTGGATATCTACCCTCCCGTGGGTACCCACCAGGCCAGGTGGCTACTGAGCATGTGACCACCTGCTGCTGAGGAAGTGACTTTTCATTTAATTTAATTTTTCTTTTTTTTTTAGAACCATTTTTATTTAACTTTATTAATTTATTCATCCATTTAAATTTGACCAGAGAGAGAGAGAGAGGTAAAGTGAGAAAGCAAGCTGCCAGGTCCAGGACTCGAACAACAGGCGACCATGTGGGAGTTCAGTGCCCTTAACCACCATCCACCTGCCAGCCCCAATTTAATTTATTCACTTAAATTTAAATGGCCATGTGTGAGTGGCTACAGTGCTGCTGCAAATTTAGAGAGCAGACCCAGGAGCTAGCTGTTTCATTAACAGGGGCCCCAGGACAGGGCTCTCTAAGAATATATTGGGAAACTTCCAGACCGCAGGGCCTGCCTGTGGGAGAGAGGGCTGCAGGGTGCTGTCCTGCTTGGTGCCTGGCAGAGTAGAGGGTGCAGAGGCAGCCAGGCCTGCAGCTTCCTTGGGGAGGCAGGCAGGCAGTGAGAGAGGAAGGGCCCCTGAGAAAAGACCAGAGGTCCTGCTACCTCTGCGAGGTGGGCCGAGGATGAGAAGGGCTCTTCTGAAGCACTGTGTCGGGCAGGCAGGGTGGGCACTGGGCATCCTCCAAGAGCCCCAGGCTTCCAACACAGGCCAGGGTCAGAGTGGCTACAGTCATCCTTCCTCTTGTCCCCTCCTCCACCTGCCACCTTCCCATGGACACCTTTGCCACCCCTTGGACCTTGCTCCCCAAATGCCACACTCTGAGGTTCTTCAGCGAGCTGGTGCCCAGCAACGTGAAGGCCAAAGCCTGGGTGGAAAGGCCACCATGACTGGGTCAGGACCCTGTTATGAAACCCAAGCCACCTGTGTCAGCTGCACGTAAGCAAATCACCAAGCCGAGTCCCCCAGTTTGGGGCATAATGCCCGCCTGTGGTGGACGCGCAGCTGAAGCAGACCCAAGTTCCCAAAGCCCTGGGACCTAGCAGGTCCTTTCTCTCTTAGAAGCACCTGGAATAGCCTCTCTTGCTAGTCGTACTCCCAGGTGGGATGGGAGTGGCTCAGAATGAGAGCCGTCTCCCCTGTCCCCTCTCCTGCCACACCTGGTGGAAGGGCGTGACCCAGGCTCACAGCTCAGCTGTCTCCATTTCTGGTTCTAGCTAGGGGCAGGATCCATCCAGGGTCTGAGCCTCTTCTTGGGATCCTTATCAGTGGTGAATGAGTACAAAGGGACTTTAAAACTTTCTGGTGAAAATGGAATTAAAGGGACCAGCAGTTGATGTAATGGCTATGTCACTGGACTCCCACGTAGTCGACTGTGGTTTGAGTCCTGGATCCGGTGGCTTAAACTCACATCAGGTGCATGTGCGTGTGTGCCCAAGATCCAGAGAGGAGGATGGAGGAGAAGGGATTGCAGCGTGGCCATCCTCTTTGGGGGGGTGATTTCTCCCTTTCTGTCTCTCTGTCTCTCTGGCGAGTGCGCACACCCTATAGTAAAGCTCTCTCTCTGAAAAACAAAATAAAGCAAAAACCCCTCAAAAAAAAAAAAAAAAAAGAGAAGAAGAAAAAGAAAATGGAATTAAAGTACAAGTTTTTTGGTGCAAAAAAAAATTTGAAATCCATGCATAGTTGTTTTATTTTTAGAGAATTATTTATTTATTTGGTTCCACTTGTTATTATTATTTCTTTAATTTGATCAGAGAGAGACAGAAAGAGAGAGAGAAAGGGAAAGTGAGAAAGCAAGACATCAGGCCCGGGACTTGAACCCTTGTCAGGCATGTGGGAACCCAGCACCTTTAGCCACCACGCCACCTGCTGGCTCCTTCATGCATAGTTTTTCATAATATGCTTTTTCCACAAACTTTTAAAAGACCCTTCATAGATAATTAAAGGCCTTGCCTCAGTGTCCACTCCTACCCGCGCAGGTGCTTGTACGAGTGTGTGCTCGCTTGTTCTCTCCCTTGTGTGTGTGCACATGAGCACGCACACACATGTGCACGCGTGTTGGGCAACTGACTCCCCTGGCAAAGTGTAGCAGGAACGGGGCTCCTGATTGCTCCAGGTGGGAGCTGGAGGTGTCGGGGTGGGGTGCTGACAACAGCAGGAGACAGGCGAGGACAGGCCCAGGTGAGGCTGGCTGGATCGGCTCCTCTGGCTTCCCTCCATGGTGGTGTTCGTGGTTCGGGTAATTACAGAGAAACGAAATGTGCACGTGCTGCTCGTGACGGAATGTGTTTTCCTTCCTCGGAAGGCTGTTTGGACCAGTGGGCAGAGTCGGGCTCAGACAGATTCAGACATACTAGGCCTCCTCAGTCCCGCCCACAGGGTGGCCTTGGGCAAGTGGGCATGGCCCCCCCAGCGCTGGGGGCAGGAAACAGCAGGATGTTCATAAGCTGCCTGGCCATGGCTCAGCCCATGGACGGCCCTGCTTTCCCCCTCCCCTCATCCTCACAGCCACAGGGCTCCGTGGAGGGGTACCCATCATTGCCTGGGTCACATCAGCACAGCCCATCCTAGCCCCAGGGAAGGGCGGGTTTGGGGAGGTGCCTGTTGTTGTGCTGAGGAGCCCAGACAAACATCCAGACAGAAGTTGGGCAGGGAAAAATTAGTGATCAGGCCCAGGCTGGCAGGCAGAGAAAGCAACAGCTCCTTGAGGGCCGCTCCCTGAGTCCTTATAGCATGACGATGCTGTGCGTGTGTGTGGAGGGGTGGTGGTGGTCAGAATCCAGCCTGGGCTGCCGGTTGTCCCTGGAAAGTCACCCCTGAGCCCCAAAACTCAATAGCTTCCTTTTAATTTGTTTTTTAAATATTTATTTTATTTAACTTTATTTATTTTAAATTTTAAAAATTTTATTTATTGGGACCAGCAGTTAACGTAATGGCTATGTCGCTGGACTCCCATGTAGTCGACCGCGGGTCGAGTCCTGGACCCGGTGGCTTAAACACACGCTAGGCACGTGTGTGTGTGTGTGTGTGTGTGTGTGCCCAAGATCCCAGGAGGAAAATGGAGGAGAAGGGATTGCGGCATGGCCATCCCCCCTGGGGTGTGATTTCTCACTTCCTGTCTCTGTGTCTCTCTCTGTCTTTCTGGCGAGTGCAAGCGTTCTATAGCAAAAGCTTCTCTAAAAATAAATAATAATTTTATTTATTCATTCATTTAGTTTTTCATTTGGCCAGAGAGAGACACAGAAAAAGAGAGAAGAAATGAGAAAGCAAGCCACCAGGTCCGGGACTCAAACTGTGGTCGGCCATGTGGGAATGTCTAGCACTCCAACCGCCATGCCACCTGCTGATCTCCTATTTATTTTAATTTGACCAGAGAGGGACACAGTGAAAGACAGAGAGAGACACAGAAAAAGAGAGAAGAAATGAGAAAGCAAGCCACCAGGTCCGGGACTCAAACTGTGGTCAGCTATGTGGGAGTCCAGCGCCCTTAACCACCATGCCATCTGCCGGCCCCAGTAGCTTCCTTTTTAAATGAGAAACGTGATCCAAGCACATTTTGGTTTAAATTTCATTGAGAACACTTGGCTATTTTGGTTTGCTGGCTTGAAAGCCTGGGGACTGTCCCACTTGGAACCGAAGCAGTAGATGATTTAAAAGGTGAAGTGAAGACCTTTGGTCTGACCAGTCCTTCCCTCTTGGTTCTGTGTGTGGTCAGCTAGTTTCGTGTGGCTCATTCTGGTTCAGGGTTCTGCTCTAAACAAGGGCAAGCTTCCATAACCACAAGGCCACAGGCCGGCCCCAAAGCTTGCTTTCCACATTACCATTTGACTTATTTCTCTACAAAATGGAGTGATGTCTTCACGACATTCCTGTGTGGTGGCACCTTAAAATAAGCTCCCCTTCCAGCAAATGGGACACAGCTTTCAGTACACAGTCTGCCTCCTGGCAAAAACCAGGTCTAACAGCTGTCTACCATGCACACATGCCTGGTGTGAGTATTAAGCTTCAAGGTCTAGGACGTGAACCGCGGTCGACTACGTGGGAGTCCAGCAACATAGCCATTACGCTAACTGCTGGTTCCCCCGCCTCACTTTTTTATCCATGCAATGGGGCCATGGGATTGTTCTGAGTATTAAATTGTAAAGTACATGTGTGGCACAGACTTTTGAAACCAGCTGCAAAGCATCAGATCTTCCTGGTGGGAAACTATATCCGACAGGATTATATTTCTGTTGTGGAGTCAAAATAATAGTCCTTCAGCAAGATGGACTTAATCCCCTTCTCACATAAACACCCACGGTGGAAATCCAGAGTTGGTCTATCCCAAAGTCCTCCAAGCTAGGAGCCTTCTATCCTGTTTCACTGTTTGCAACCTCTGTTTCTAAGTTACTTCATAGTCTATAAGGCTGCTCCAACTCCAGCCATCACATCTGCTTTCCAGCCAGAGAAAGGAGTATAGGAGGAAGAAGGACAAATAGCAACTGCAAACTATCTCTTGGGGAGGTTACTAGAGGCTGTTGCTCAACACTTACATCTCATTGATGAGAACCTAGCAAGGTAGCCACAGTTAGCTGAAGGAAGTCTGGGGAATGTATTCTGTTAATTTAGAGAGCCAGGTACCCAGCTAACAGTCCTTTTGAGTTTTTTTGGAGAAGTTTTTGCTATAGGTCACATGTGCTCACTAGAAAGACAGAGAGAGACAGAGAGACAGAAAGTGAGAAACGCCCCCCCCCCAAGGGGGGATGGCCACGCCACAATCCCTTCTCCTTCATTCTCCTCTCGGGATCTTGGGCACACACGCACACGTGCCCGGCGTGAGTTTAAGCCACTGGGTTCGGGACTTGAACCACGGTCGACTACGTGGGAGTCCAGCGACATAGTCATTATGCCAACTGCTGGTCCCAACAGTCCATTTTTTTCAAGGGTTCTCTCACAATGGGAGAAGGGGGGATGGCAGCCCCATAGCCTAGTGGGTAAGGGGCTAGAGTCCACATGGATGAATACAGGTCAAATCCTGACCCCTGACCCCTGACCCCCGGGTTGAAAAACACACCAGGCACTTATGCATGATTCCAACGGGATGGAGAAAGGGCTGCTCCGTGACAGCATCCCGCTGGGGGTATTTCTTTCGCTCCTCTCTCTCTTTCTCCATCTTTCTCTGTGGTGAATGCTAAAAAACAATGGGAGAAGTGGAGACTGGTATCGAAGTCTTCTGGAAGCCTCTGCCACAGACTGACAGGAAGAGACCACGACCCACCCCCTCTACTCACACAGAGGATTCTATTAAGTTCCTGGTTGAAAAGGCCAGAGCTACAGAGACTTCCAGAACTGGGGCACAACCACATGGGGCACAACCAAGCTGGGTGTGTCTTTTCCACTCTAGCCCTTGGCGCTGCCTGGCGCTCCCACAGGCCACATTCCCTGCAGTGATGGGGCCTCACCTACAGGGACATGCCCGTTCTTCTGGCCCTTTTCGTGTCTGTATCTCAGAAAGCCTCTGGTGATGCACGCGCTTCATTCAAGGGATGCTTTGCAGACATCTTGTCTCAAACCAGACTGCACTGGCCAGAGTTCATCGCTGGGAGGGGGAGAACTCTCCACCTGCAGCTTGGCAGTCTGGTCTCCCAACCTTCCTGGCAAATTGGCGGGAGCTCAGGAGATGGCGCTGGGGGTGGCTGCTTGGACAGATGAGAAAACTACCGCCAAGTGAGGGGGTGGGCCTGGCCTGTATCACTTCGGTTGCTTCCTTTCAAGGCCTTCTCCCCCACATCAGTGGGGACTCACAGATGCCTGTGCCCTCACACTGCCCCTGCCCACCGGGTCCCTTCCCCAGGTGGCCCCTAGAACTCCAGACTCTAGGCCTGGCTTCCAGTTCTCTTTAATGAAAGCTGGCTAATTGTGTAAATGATTGTGTTTTGGGGTGCCTGGTGGAGTCGCTAGAGCTTAAAGGGCCAGGGAGTGTTTTTAGGCAGAAGGTCCCCCAGGAAGCCTAGGCCTGTCCCCTTGGGGTGAGACGCGCCCTGCTCAGGCTCTCTGAGCCTGATGCTGACTCAGGTTTTGGAGCCTGTCATCTTTTCCAGGTTCCTAACGTGAAGCGTCAGAGTGATACCTGGGGCCCCTGGGGTGAGTGGAGCCCCTGCAGCCGGACCTGCGGAGGGGGCATCAGCTTTCGGGAGCGCCCCTGCTACTCCCAGAGGTAGGGGAGTCAACATGGACCTGCTCGCTCAGAGGGCAGGAGGAAGGGGGGCTGGCCGCTGAGTTACGGCTCATTCTCGAAGCAGCAGAAGTCGAGTACAGAAATCAGATCATTTCCCGCACGCTCACCCCACGATCAGCCTCATTTCGGAGGAGCCGCCTCCCCGCCCCTCTGGGTCTCTGGCTCCTACCGCAGAGCCCGTGGCAGCCGGTGCAGCATCTCGCACCCCCTGAGCTGACCAAGGCTTCAGCCGGGCCTTACTCCTGCGGCTTCTTAGCCGGCAGGGCTCTGTCAGGTAGCTTCCCACTTCAGGGGGTTCGCTAAGCGCTTACTTCCGGCTCTGCACTCCGCTTGGTTCCCCAGAGGGGGTGGGTGCAAAAGAAGGAGGAGTAGAGGCCTCCTTTCAGGGGCCTGTTCATTATTCTCAAGGGCCTTGTGTTCGGGTACTCACCTCGCCAGGTGGGTGAGCGCCGATCTTCTCTCCCAGGGCAGAGCTTACGTCCCTCTGAAGTGGGGGTAGGACGCTGAGCCGTGGGGGTTGAGCGAACCACAGCGTAGTCGGCTCCTCAGTCTTACTTCTCCCAAGTAGGAAGGGGGGGTGAATTACACCTGCCCGAGGGACTGATGTGTGCAGGCAGCCCCTCCTCACCCTGCTGCCCCTCTGGGGCACGGTGGCCCACCCGAGAGCCTCACAGACCGGGCAGCAGCAGGCAAGCCCCAGGAACCGGGGCGGGGATGTGGGGTCCAGGGGCCTGGGTCTTCCCGATGCTCAACTCCCGCAGGAGAGATGGAGGCTCCAGCTGCGTGGGCCCCGCCAGGAACCACCGCTCCTGCCGCGTGGAGGTAAAGCCCGTGGGGGGCACGCGCTCCTCCCCTGGCCACCAGCCTCCCAGTCCACCCTCCAGGCGCCCACCTGCCGGTTTCCGAGCAGGGCTGCACTGGCAGCCCCTTCCTCACCCCTCACCTCGCCCTCCACAGCTCAAAGCACCCTGGAGGGGGGCGCCCAGGGATCCTGGGGCCGGACCGGCCTTCTGGGCTAGGACGAAGCGGGGTGGGGGTGCAGGAGGTAGACTGAGCATTGGGCACAGAAAGCCGGTGGGGGCAGGAATTGGAGGACCTCTGGGTCCACCCCCCATCCCTTCCATCCCTACTCCCCTGCCCTCCCCACCTGACGGGGTGGAGGGGGGGACTGTGAGCAAAACCCTGCACTTCCACCTCCTCGCCCGGGCCAGCGCAGTCAGCTTTTGGATCCATATTCCCCTCCTGCCCCGCAGAGTTGCCCCGATGGCGCCCGGGACTTCCGAGCGGAGCAGTGCGCGGAGTTCGATGGCGTGGAGTTCCAGGGCCGACGGTACAGGTGGCTGCCCTACTATGGCGGTAAGTACAGCAGGGGTGGTGTGGGGCGATGGGTCACCTCTCGGGGCTGAGCCGAGTCCCTGCCGCCTGGGCCCTGGCGTTGCCATCCTGGCCACCTCTTGAGGGGATCTATTGTATACGGTGACTTCACAGTTCTCACTACCATCCTATAGGTGCTTGATGAAATATGGCTATATGCATTTTTAAAGAATTATTTTATTTACCTTTATTTATTTATTTTAATTTGACCAAGGAGGGACAGAGTGAGAGAGAGAGAGAGAGAGGGAAAGTGAGAAAGCAAGTTGGCAGTCCAGGACTCGAACTGCTATATGGGAGTCCAGTGCCCTTGACCACCAGGCCACCTGCCGGCCCCATGTGTATATCTTATTATTATTTAGTTTTTGCTACAGGGTGCACGTACTCGCTGGAGAAGACATAGAAATCATCCCCGGGGAGATGACCACAGCTCACCCCTTCTCTGGTCTTCTCTCCGGATTTTGGGCACCTGGTACAGACGCCTGGCGTGATTTTCAAGTCAGGCCAGCGGGAGCTGTGAAGTTGTCTCAACCTCTAAGCCACCTGCTGGGCTGATCAAATATTAAATGAATAGACAGACAGTTGTTAGGCTTTTGCCATAGGACACCTGCACTCATCAGAGGAAAAGTGAGAAATCACCTCCCAGCCTCCCAGGGGAGGTGGCCAGCCAAAATCCCTTGTCCATTCTCCTGGGATTTATGGGCATGCAAGCACACAAGCCCGGTGTGATTTTTGAGCCATAAGGTCTAGGACTTGAACCGTGGTTGGCCATGTAGGGAGTCCAGTGCCTTAACCATCGCACTGCCCCCATCATATATATATATATATATATATAAATTCTCCTCTCTCCTCCATTCTCCTCTTGGGATCTTGGGCACTTATGCACACATGCCTGGTGTGAGTTCAAACCACCGGGTCTGGGACTCGAACTGTGGTTGACTATATGAGAATCCAGCGACATAGCCATTATGCCAGCTGGTCCCATTTTTTTTAAGAGAGACTTTTTTTTTTCTATAGGGCACATGTGCTTGCCAGAGAGACAGAGAGAGACAGGCAGAAAGCGAGGAGAAATGAGCCCCCAGCGGGGAATGGTCATTCTGCAATCCCTTCTCCTTCTCCTCCATTCTTCTCTTAGAATTTTTGGGCATGCATGCACATGTACCCGACATGAATTTTAAGCCGCCAGGTCCAGGATTCGAACTACGGTCGACTACATGGAGTCCAGTGATGTAGTAACAATTATGCCATCTGCTGGTTTCATCAAAAAAAATTTTTAAAGAATTATTCTTGGGAACCAGCAGTTAGCGTAATGGCTATGTCGCTGGACTCCCATGTAGTCAACCGCGGTTCGTGTCCCGGACCCGGTGGCTTGAAACTCATGCCGGGCGCGTGTGCGTGCGTGTCCAGGATCCCGAGAGGAGAATGGAGGAGAAGGGATTGCAGCATGGCCATCCCCCTGGGGGGTGATTTCTTGCTTTCTATCTCTCTGTCTCTCTCTCTCTCTGGCGAGTGCACGTGCTCTATAGCAAAAACCTCTCAAAAAAAAAAAAGAATTATTCATTATTTAATTTAATTCCATTTCATATTATTATTTTTTTTCAATTACACCAAAGAGAAAGGAAAAGCGAGAGAACAAGCCACCAGGTCTGGGACTCGAACCACAGTTGGCCATGTGAGAATTCAGCACCCTTAACCACTATGCCACCTGCCAGCCCATCATCAAATTTATTTTTAAAGATCACCAGTGCCCCAGCATTGTGCCTATCACAGCACAACAATGGCAGTTGTTCACTAGAGGTTCCAGCACACTCCCCCCACCCCATGTAGATAGCATTTTCAAACAAAGCTATGGCGATCTGTGCTACTTTGAGCCATGTGATGGTCCTGCTGCTCTGCAGGGAGTTGAGGAAAGTGTAGATCATTCATTTTTAGGGGTACAGTTCAGGAAACAAACACTAGCATGTAAGTAAAACATCTTAGATGAGTCAGAAGTAACAGTAGATAATACTCATTAGGATAATACCCGGGTGGATAATCTGAGTATGTTTTTACTGCTTCCTGCAATGACTCCTGGAAACTCCAAGGCACTCCACATTCCAAATCAACCAACATTTATGTCATGTATTGGGGGAGGGACCTTGGCCAGTGGGAGCGGCCCCAGGGGAGCCCTTGGCATTCAGTGCTCCTGGATCCTGAGCAGGACGTATGTTAAAAGTAAGTTCGGGGGGGGGGGAGCCGGGGGGCTAGACTCTACACGGCTGAGTGCTCTTTGAGTCCTGGACTGGAGGCTGGCTTTCTCACTTTCCTTCTCTCTCTGGTGAACATATGTGCCCTATAGCAAATTTAATAGCAATACATAAATATGGGCTGGCAGGTGGCATGGTGGTTAGGGATGCTGGACTCTCACATAGCCGACCACGGTTCTGGTCCCGGATCTGGTGGCTTGCTTTCTCACTTTCCTTCTTTCTTTCTCTCTCTTTCTCTTGCTCTGTTCCTCTCTGGTTAAATTAAAATAAATAAAGCTGAATAAAATAATTCTTTAAAAAATAATAATACATAAATAAAATTTTAAACTATATTTTTAAAAGTAAAGTAAGGAGCCAGATGGTGGCACAGTGGTAAATGCGTACTCAGAGGGCATTGCATCCGGAAGGGTTCCTGATACAAGTCTGGAGCTCTCCTGAGTCTCAGGGCCAGCTTAAGGGTGGAGACGTATTAAGCATCTTCCCACTTTACTGCACGGTCTTCATATTCATTTCAACTACATAGTCAACGTGCATAACATTCCACCAATAACTCACTTACTTAGTTCGTTTTTGCTAAGAGTGTGTGTGCACTCAAGAGACATGAGAAAGTACCCCCCTTGGGGAATGGTCACACCACAATTCTTGCCCCTCCATGTCTCCCTCCTTTAGAAAGTTTGGGAACACACGAACATGTGCCTGGTTTCTCAAGCCGCTGGGTCCAGGACTTGAACCACACAGTCAGCTGGGATCTGGTTGTCTTAACTACCAGGCTAGGGAGTTGGCTCAATAACCAATTTATTTGAAGAGTAGTTTGTTAATGTTTCTAAATGATCATAAATAATGTGGAAGTGGTCCTTTTTAAGTGTATAGTTTTCTCCATATTCTGGGGTTTTTTCTTCACCTTGATCCCCAGAGATGCAGTGGCTTCTCCCTGGGGTGAGGCAGAGATTCTGTGCCACTTGGGGGGTTGCTGCCAGGACTTTCTCTCCAGCCATTTGTGTGCCATTGGCTCCTGTCCACGCACCACTCTGGCTGGGATAACCGTGGGCCGGAGGGGTGGAGGCGTCACTGACCCTGGGCGCTCGGCTCCCCCTCTTGCTCACTTCAGCCCCAAACAAGTGTGCACTGAACTGCATTCCCAAGGGGGAGAACTTCTACTACAAGCACAGGGAGGCCGTGGTGGACGGGACGCCCTGTGAGCCTGGCAAACGGGACGTCTGTGTGGAGGGCAGCTGCCGGGTGAGTTGCCCCCTCCCCGGCCCCCACCCCCGAGCTGGCTGAGGGCCTACTGCAGGTGTCTGCCTGTGGCCACTATCAGGGCCAAGTGCCTGCCATGAACTGGGTGTCTTCTCAAGTTACCAGGACACCCAGCCTAGCTCCTGGGGAGCCCTGCATCCTCCAGAGATGCCATGGTGTCCTTCCTCTGCCCTTTGAGCACACCAGCCCCTCAGGAGGAACCCTCTGGGTGGCACGTCCCGGACCTGGCCAGGACTACCTTTAGCAGAGTAGCCATGGAGGGGTGCTGCAGTGCTTGGCCAATGCTGCGAGGAATGCGCTCCCTTGCCTTGGCCATATTCTCCTCGGGGTCAGCGTCAGGCTCAGCATCGGGTCAGCTCTTCCTGTGAGGCAGGAAGGTGGTGGCCAGCAGCTGCATGCTTCTGCCATCCCAGCCTGGCAACTCCAGGGAAAGGGGGCCTGGTGCCCACAGTTCAGCCGCCTGCTGTTGCCTCTGATTGGTCCTGACTTGGGGCTCACCTTGAGTGAGGGGTGTCACCCACTGATTTGCCCACATTTGAGGAGCTCCATTCAAACTGTGGGCCAGAGCTGGCTTCTGCAGGAAAATAGGGTGTTGCCAGAGACAGGGAGACGGGTGCTAGAGACAGATGGGATGGTGGGCACCCACAGACCAGATCCGAGGCTGACTCAGACACCCCTGGCTTGCTGTTGAAGCCTCCCCCATCGCCCCTGCCCTGCCTGGACTGCAGAGGTACCACGTCAGGGACGGGCCGACCGGGATGGAATCTCGGCGTGTCCATGACGCCCTCTGCTCTCCCATCTCTCCCTCACCTCCGCCTGGCAGGCTGTGGGCTGTGACCACGAGCTAGACTCGGCAAAGCAGGAGGACAAGTGTCTGCGGTGTGGGGGTGACGGCACAGCCTGCTACCCTGTCTCGGGCACCTTTGACGCCAATGACCTCCAAAGAGGTGGGGTCTCAGAGGGGGAAGCATGGGGCTTCCAGGGTCTGCATGGTCCAGGCAGGTCTGTCAGCGCCCTCCTTGCTGTCTGCCCTCTGGCCCAGGCTTCAGGCCTGTTGGCCCTCATGGCACCTAGAAGGTTTGATTGGCTCAGGTTGTGGCTAGGCCCCCCATGGCCAGAAGGCAGAGGCTGTACTCTTTGCAGGAGCCCCCCCCCATGTCCCCGCGCCAGTGGGGACCTGGCCCACTCACCTGTTCCAATGTCTCACTGCCCCCGTCCCCGTCTCCTCCCTCGGCTGCCCCCGTCCCCCCTTCTTCCTTTGTAGAGTTGTTTCCTCTGCTGGGAACAGTCCGAGCAGCCTAGCCTGTGTACCCCTCCCCGATCCTGGCTGTGTCATAGGCAGTGAGGACCCCCCCCAGGGAGCTCCTTTGGTGGTCGGGGAGGTGTGGGGAGGATGGCCCGCACTCTGCCCCCCACCTCCTGTCTCTCTGGCCCATCAGGCTACAACCAGATCCTTATTGTTCCCCCGGGGGCCACCAGCATCCGCATGGTGTGGTGTCCCCACCCCACTGACCTGGGCTGTCCCCCTGCTCCACTGACCCTGGCTATCCCACCCTGTCCCATGTGTAGCCGTGAAGAACGTTCACGGGGAATACTACCTCAACGGGCACTGGACCATTGAGGCAGCTGGGGCCCTCCCGGTGGCCAGCACCATCCTGCAGTACGAGCGGGGCACTGAGGGGGACCTGGCCCCTGAGCGGCTGCAGGCCCGGGGCCCCACCTCAGAGCCCCTGGTTGTCGAGGTGAGTGGTGGCACCTGATCCCTGGGAGGCTACCAGGTCCTGCACGAGGAGTGTGTGGGGGAGGTCTTGGCCCGAGGCCAGCCAACAGTAGGTGGCACCCCGTGGACCTTGACGGGCCACCTTGTGGCAGCTCATCAGCCAGGAGCCCAACCCGGGGGTGCACTACGAGTACTACCTGCCGTTGGGCAGCCCCCGTCCCGGCTTCAGCTGGAGCCACGGCTCGTGGAGGGACTGCAGCGCCGAGTGTGGTGGAGGTGAACATGTGGGCAGCCCTGGGGGGGGGTGGGCACCTTTCCCAGAGGCAGGCTGTGGGGGGCAACGGACAAGCAGGACAGAAATCCCCATGGCATGAGGTTGCCTTGAGAGAGACCAGGGGTCCTGGGCGACTCCATGACCCTGACCTCAGCTAGGTGAACCCAGGGAGGGCTTCCGGGGGCAGCAGCATCTCCTGGGAGACAGGACTCTATTGGAACAGCGGCCAGGCTGGGGCTGATGAGCAGCTGATGACCAGGTGTCCGAGCAGGGCCCTGGCACTCACAGCTAACACTCTGTGAGTCTCCATGTCCTCTTCTGTACCTCAGGGATGACGGTGGCACCTCCCATGGGGGCGTGGTTGGTGACTTAACTGAGACGACAGTGGGGTGTGTCTAGCATGGCACCTGGCCTGGAGAATGCCCTGGGTGAATGGTGATTGACTGGCTGCCGCCTGGGTGGGACTCTGCAGGTCACCAGTCCCGCCTGGTGTTCTGCACCATCGACAACGAGGCCTACCCTGACCACATGTGCCAGCACCAACCACGGCCGGCTGCCCACCGCTCCTGTAACCCTCATCCCTGCCCACATGCCAAGCGGTGAGGCCCTGGCCAGCCTCTCTACCCTGGTGGGCCCAAGAACTTGGGTGGGGAGGGGTGGGCCCCCTGGACTGCTGTAAGGGGAGAGCAAGCAGATGGGAGAGCCCCAGCTTCCTGCAGCTGTGGCCAGTGTGGGGTGGCAGCTGTCACCAGAGGAGGCCATGAGGGCCCTGAGATTAAGGCCCGGGCTGCTCTCTCTACCCCCATGTGCCCGGGCAGTGCTGTCTGG
The DNA here is from genome assembly GCF_000334495.1 of Tupaia belangeri chinensis. Taxonomy (NCBI): domain Eukaryota; kingdom Metazoa; phylum Chordata; class Mammalia; order Scandentia; family Tupaiidae; genus Tupaia; species Tupaia belangeri. The sequence goes on from NW_006208456.1 coordinate 1,513,756, forward strand.
GCTGGGGACAGGAGGGCTGGGCAAGGTACCCGAGGGCCCTGTCTATGTGAGCCGGCCAGGACTTGGCTCTCAGATGCTGCAGGTGGGCCAGAGAGGGCCCCAGGGGCCTGTGGGCATGGGCACTGCCTTTGTTCGTGCACAAGGACCTCATTCCTGCGCCGGCCGGAGTGGGGCACGTGCCGTGGTCCAGCTTGCGTGTAGGAACAGGTAACCTGTGGCCGGGCCTGGTACAGCTCCTTCCACAGCCCGCCTTGGTGGCGCTGGCTCGAGGACTGGTGGTGGGCTTGGCTCCGCATGGTGTGTGGGGTGCGGTCCTCTGCTCTGGTCTGTGCACCCCAGCCCCAGGCAGGGCCGCTCCCTGCGCGGTGAGCTCAGCCCCTTCCATCTGACTGGGGAGATAGGAGACCTAGTGAGGAGAAAGGGGACTCAGGGTGGGGACAGGAGAGCTGAGGGGGAGGCAACCAGGCTCCAAGTCAGAAGGTCGCTGCCACAGAGCCCGCCCAGGGTGGTGGGGACAGCTGAGGCCTGCCTCCACCTTCCTGCTTTGGCCCCACCACATAGGCTGGTGCTGAGGGGCAGGAGCAGGTCCTTGGCCAGCTCCCTGCGTGAATCCAGCACTTTAACCACCATGACACCTGCCGGCTCCTGGTCGGCTCCCTGTGTGAGTCTCTGCCCCTGGTCAACCTCACCCAACCCCGTACCCTGCCAGCTGGAAGACAGGGCCCTGGTCGCCCTGCTCAGCCTCCTGCGGAGGCGGCTCTCAGTCCCGCACTGTCTACTGTGTCCTGTTTGATGGGGCCGGCGTCCAGGAAGCCACCCAGGAGGTGGCGTGTGCTGGCCTTCCCGGGAAGCCACCGACCACCCAGGCCTGCAACCTGCAGCGCTGCGCAGCCTGGAGCCCAGAGCCCTGGGGAGAGGTGAGGTGCGGCCCAGGCTGGGGCTGCTGAGGCAGAATCGGGGGCTGGTTATGGTTGGGGGTGCCCTGGAGCCTTTGTTCCGGGGAGGTAAAGCGACCCGTCAGGTCTCTTGGAGCTGTGGCCATAGCTGGGGCCAAGCAGGTCCCTGGGTCTCCAGGTCCCCCAGGCTTCCTCTTCCTCCTCCAGGATCCGGGGGCAGGGTGGGAAAGGCCGGTACATTGTCCAGGGCGAGGCAGGGGCAGCATCTGGGGCTTCAGTTTACTTCGGGGACCCTCATACATGCTCAAGTAGCAGTCTGCGGGATGTGAAAACTGCCCCTTAGCCTGCGTCAGCCTTGGTTCGGGCTGTGTGGCTTCAGGGGAGTGGCTCAGCCTCCCTGGGCCTGGGGCCTGGCATGGCTCCTCTGGGCAAGGTGAGCTCCTGCTGACAGCCTGGCCCTTGCAGTGCTCTGTCAGCTGCGGTGCCGGCGTCCGATGGCGGAGTGTCATGTGCCGGGGTGACGAGGGGTCTCTGCTCCATGCCACGGCATGCTCATTGGAGGACCAGCCACCACTCACTGAGCCCTGTGTGCGCGAGGACTGTCCATCCCTCAGTGACCAGGCCTGGCGTGTTGGCATCTGGGGTCTAGTGAGTGCCACCTGCAATCTACTGCCCATCCTTGGTTCCTGAGGTCCCCGATGGGTGACTGTCCAGGAGCCATGTCCTTGGAGCTGACCGGTGGCCCTGTGCACCTTCCCTTCCTCTCTACCTTGTGGGGACCCCAGCCCAGCCTCAGGGTCTCTCTTTTTCCACTCCTGCCTGTGGCCCTCAGTGTTCCAAGAGCTGCAGCTCGGGCACTCGAAGACGACAGGTTGTCTGTGCCCTCGGGCCACCCAGCCACTGTGGGAGCCTGCAGTGGTCGAAGCCTGCAGACGCGGAGCCCTGTAACACGCAGCCCTGCCATCTTCCTCAGGGTAAGGACGGAGGAGCCTGGCCCAGCTCTTCCCACTCAGTGCAGACCTAGCAAGCTCTTCCTGCTCGGCCTCAGCCCGTGCCACTCCTCCGCATCTTCACCCTTCCGTAAAGGCCACCTCGCGTGCAGCTCACGAGCCAGCCCTGACTAACCCCACTCGGGAACATCTTCCCCCTCAGCATCGCTCACAGCATGTTGTCACTTCTGTGTCACTTTTCACACGTTCCTTTGTGCTGCCGACTGTACAGGGCGACTCCCTTACTCCTCTTTCCACCTCCACAGCACTCACCCAGCGCACGGTAGGTCCCCGACTGCCCCTTGAATGAATCAGCTACCAAGTACAGGAGGAAGGTGGCCAGGCCCTCCGGCACCCACCCCAGCCCTAAGAGCACCACCCCTGGAATGGACAGCTCCCCTCGCCCAGTTCCCTTGGGTGAGGGCCAGTTCTGGAGTCCCAAGAGCTCTTCTGATGTGTGTGGCCCTGTAACTAATGCCGTAGTGCATACTGGCCTGGGCCCTGTAGGAAGGGGAGTGAACTGAGGGACAGACTCGGGGAGACCCAGAAAGACCCAGTAAGGGTGGACACCCCACTCTGTCTTCTCTTCCTCTCTTGTTGACACCCCAGGGCCGTTTTCTCAAGGAGTAGGGGTGCTGTCTGTATGTCAACTCCTACCTGGTTAGAATATGGGCCCTGAGAAGCACACTGGGCATGTGTGTGCGTGTGGGCACAACCCAATAGGCTGGAGAAGTGGAGCAGAAGGGGTTGTGGCGTGACCACACCCCACTGGGGGAGTGGCTTTCTCCCTCCGTCTTACCCTGGCAAACACATGTGCCTTCTGGCAATTGGCAATTTAGAAAAGTAAAATAAATATTTAACCCAGTATCGATAACTTAAACATGTAATAAGTATACTGAGACTAGGGACCAACAGTTAGCATAATGGCTATGTCGCTGAACTCCCATGTAGTCGACCACGGTTCGCGTCCCAGACCCGGTGGCTTAAACTCATGCCAGGCGCGTGTGCGTGCGTGCCCAAGATCCCGAGAGGAGAATGGAGGAGGAGGGATTGCGGCGTGGCCATCCCCCCTGGGGGGTGATTTCTCTCTCTCTGTCTCTCTCTGCCTTTCTGGCAAGCACATGCATCCTATAGCAAAAACCTCTCCAAAAAAAAAAAATGTATACTGAGAGTATTGTTGAGATATTTTACATTCTCTTTTACACGATTTTTTAAAACTAGGGACTAGCACATGGCATAATGGTTACATTGCTGGACTCCCATGTAGTCAGCTACTGTTCGAATCCCAGACCCGAAGGCTTAAACTCACGCCAGGCACATGTGAGTGCGTGCCCAAGATCCCAAGAGGAGAATGGAGGAGAAGGGATTGTGGTGTGGCCGTCTCTGGGGGGTGATTTCTCGCTTTCTGTCTCTGTTTCCTATGAGAGCACACGTCCTACAAAAATCTCTCTTAAAACCAAAAACCTAAATACAATGCGTTGTTTACACTTAACAGCATATCTCAATTCAAGTGCTAAATTTTCACTGGACTAGATCTATAGTCATATTTCATAAAATCAACAGTTGAAAAAGTAGATTTATGCTCAAATTGTTTTAAACATAATTGTGTTTTCCAATTAATGAATTAAATATTAGTTTGTAAATTTAGTATTACATTATTTGCAGTTTATTGAATTTAAAATCCACTTCCTAGTTTCTCTAGCAATATTTTAAATGTTCAGTAGCTCTGGGAATCCCCCAGTTCAGGGGTGGCTCATCAAGGGGACTGGGTGGGAAGTGTCTATGCAGGGTGGGTATCAAGGTGGGTATCAAGGCTAGGGTGGGTGCTGGAGGGTTTCAGGCCTCAGGCTTCAGTCTCCATTTACCTAATAGACCCGGGGAGCCATTGAAAGTTGTAGAGCTTGAGTTTTTTTCTTTTTTTGGGGGGATGTTTTTGCTATAGGATGTTTTTGCTTGCCAGAAAGACAGACAGCCAGAAAGCAAGAAATCACCCTCCCGGGGGGATGGCCACGCCGCAATCCCGTCTTCTCTATTCTCCTTTCAGGATCTTGGGCATGCACACACACATGCCAGGCAAGAGTTTAAGCCACCGAGTCTGGGACGTGAACCGCGGTCGACTACTTGGGGTTCCAGCAACTTAGCCACTACACCAACTGCTGGTTCACTTTTTTCTTTTTAAATTCAATTTTATTTATTATTATTTTTTTAAATTTTGCTATAGGGTACATGTGTTCACCAGAGAGAGAGAGAGAGAGAGAGAAAGTAAGAAAGCAAGCCACCAGGTCTGGGACTTGAACCATGATTACCCATGCCAGCCCAGAGCTATAGCTTTTAGTACCTTGAGTTGTAGAGTTTTAGCACTTCATGCAGATTTAGCCCCATGAGAACTACCTAGAGGGACAAATCTGGCCCCAGCCTGTGGGTCAGGGTGAGGTGGGGACAGACGGGAGGTAGGAGCCTTGGGCATAGCCTGTGGGAACCCAAAGAGAGACTGTGGCTGAGGGCAAGGGTGAAGCAGGGCCTGGTGCCCAGACGGTGTGCGGGGTCAGTCCTGCCTAAACCTGAAGAAGGAAGGGAGGATCCACTCCAGGGGGAACCAACGGCAGGCTGGTTTGGCAGAGAGACGGTCAAATTTGAGGTGACAGAGGAACAGCTGGTGGACATTTCCAGCCAGGGGACTGCGAATGGAGGACCAGAAGGTTGTGGGGACTGTCTAGGGGTGACCAGTCTGGGGAGAAAATTTCAGTCAGCCTGGCCCCAGATTGAGGCCTGGCTGTGACAAATACAGTGGAAGATTTTCTACACGTCCACCAGGGTCGTCCAGACCCAAGCTATTCAGACAGTTGACCCGAATGGCACAGGCCTGAGCTGCCGGGCCGCATAGATTGTTTTGGCAGGTGTGTTGGAAAGCACAGTGCAGAGCTGGAAATGTATTCTGGCATAGGATTTTCTTATTAATATTTTCTTCAGCTTATTTTAAGAATACAATATATAATATACAGAGTATGTTTTCATTGACTTATCCGTAAGACTTCTGGTCAACAGTAGGCTAGCAGCAGTTAAGTTTTGGGGGAGTCAGAAGTTGTATGTGGATTTTTAAATTTTATTTATTTTTTAGTTTGCTATAGGATGAGTCACATGCCAAGGAGAGGAAGAGAGACAGAGAGAGCTAGACAAAGGGAAAGTGAGAAGTCACTGTTAGAGGGATGGCATGCCACAATCTCTTCTCTATTCTCCCCTCGGGATTTTGGGCATGCATGCACATGTGCTCAAGCCGCCAGGCCCAGGACTCGAACCATGGTCGGCCATGTGGGATGTGGCACCTTAACCACCGTGCCACCTGCTGGCCCCTATTTATTTTTTTGGTTTATCTATTGGTGAGAGACAGACACCTCCAATGGGTTCTCACACCACGATCAGCCCCCATCTCAGCCAGCCCGATGTGCTCAGAGAGGCGCCGGGATGAGAACCTGGGACTTTCCTGTGCAGGTTCAGTTGCTCTGCTGCTGCACTACCCCAGCCCACGTCTTTTACAACAGTTGGCACTTGCAAGAACTAACCCGCTCCTGACACAGCAACACTGTGATACTCCTCTTGTGAGGTGGCGTTAATGAACTAACAAAGGCGCATCCCGGTGGGTCACACCACCACACCTCCTGAAGGCCTCCCACCGAAGACCTCCCACCTCCCCACACCATAGCACTGTGGACAGATGTCCACCATGTGAACCTCTGGGGGACAAAGCGTACTCATCTCCTCCCATCATCCTTTGCTGTGTGACTGCAGGCTCTGACACACAGGAGTCTGTCTGAAACCACGGGTCCTGCACTGTCCTTTGCTGAGGCACCCCCAGGCCTTGCCTTCATGGTCAGGTGGGGCCAGTGCTGGTCAGAGCTGACTGTGGTTGGGCCCTCCCTCCTCTCCTCTGTACCCACACTGCTGCCTTGGCTCCCGCAGAGGTCCCCAGCGTGCAGGATGTGCACACTCACGCCAGGGAACCCCAGATGTCTTCAGGTCCTCAGGAACCCCCCGCCTCAGGTGAGAAGCTGGCTACGGCCCCCATCCAGGGCCCCGCCACCTCTGAGAGGATGGGGCCTGGAGGAGGCCAGGAGAGGCCCAGGACGGCGAAGTGGAGAGGGTCTGGGGGTGCAGGCAGATAGCCTGGCTGGGCAGAGTGGTGGGAGCCCGGTGGCACAGCGACGTGTCTTTTGCTTACTCTTTGTAGACCCCAGAGACATGTGGGGGACAGCCCAGGAGCAGCCCTCCTCCTGGGATCACCCTAGAGGAGACCAGGACCCCCGTCTGTCAGCCCGGGACCCAGCCCCCTCTCTGCAGCAGTCCCCACACCGGCTGCCCCCAGGGTCCAGCTCAGGGCCAACTACCTAGAGGGACAAATCTGGCCCCAGCCAGACCTAGGGGTCAGGGTGAGGTGGGGACAGACGGGAGGTAGGAGCCTTGGGCATAGCCTGTGGGAACCCAAAGAGAGACTGTGGCTGAGGGCAAGGGTCAAGCAGGGCCTGGTGCCCAGACGGTGTGCGGGGTCAGTCCTGCCTAAACCTGAAGAAGGAAGGGAGGATCCACTCCAGGGGGAACCAACGGCAGGCTGGTTTGGCAGAGAGACGGTCAAATTTGAAGTGACAGAGGAACAGCTGGTGGACATTTCCAGCCAGGGGACTGCGAATGGAGGACCAGAAGGTTGTGGGGACTGTCTAGGGGTGACCAGTCTGGGGAGAAAATTTCAGTCAGCCTGGCCCCAGATTGAGGCCTGGCTGTGACAAATACAGTGGAAGATTTTCTACACGTCCACCAGGGTCGTCCAGACCCAAGCTATTCAGACAGTTGACCCGAATGGCACAGGCCTGAGCTGCCGGGCCGCATAGATTGTTTTGGCAGGTGTGTTGGAAAGCACAGTGCAGAGCTGGAAATGTATTCTGGCATAGGATTTTCTTATTAATATTTTCTTCAGCTTATTTTAAGAATACAATATATAATATACAGAGTATGTTTTCATTGACTTATCGGTAAGACTTCTGGTCAACAGTAGGCTAGCAGCAGTTAAGTTTTGGGGGAGTCAGAAGTTGTATGTGGATTTTTAAATTTTATTTATTTTTTAGTTTGCTATAGGATGAGTCACATGCCAAGGAGAGGAAGAGAGACAGAGAGAGCTAGACAAAGGGAAAGTGAGAAGTCACTGTTAGAGGGATGGCATGCCACAATCTCTTCTCTATTCTCCCCTCGGGATTTTGGGCATGCACACACATGTGCTCAAGCCGCCAGGCCCAGGACTCGAACCATGGTCGGCCATGTGGGATGTGGCACCTTAACCACCGTGCCACCTGCTGGCCCCTATTTATTTTTTTGGTTTATCTATTGGTGAGAGACAGACACCTCCAATGGGTTCTCACACCACGATCAGCCCCCATCTCAGCCAGCCCGATGTGCTCAGAGAGGCGCCGGGATGAGAACCTGGGACTTTCCTGTGCAGGTTCAGTTGCTCTGCTGCTGCACTACCCCAGCCCACGTCTTTTACAACAGTTGGCACTTGCAAGAACTAACCCGCTCCTGACACAGCAACACTGTGATACTCCTCTTGTGAGGTGGCGTTAATGAACTAACAAAGGCGCATCCCGGTGGGTCACACCACCACACCTCCTGAAGGCCTCCCACCTCCCCACACCATTGCACTGGGGACAGATGTCCACCATGTGAACCTCTGGGGGACAAAGCGTACTCATCTCCTCCCATCATCCTTTGCTGTGTGACTGCAGGCTCTGACACACAGGAGTCTGTCTGAAACCACGGGTCCTGCACTGTCCTTTGCTGAGGCACCCCCAGGCCTTGCCTTCATGGTCAGGTGGGGCCAGTGCTGGTCAGAGCTGACTGTGGTTGGGCCCTCCCTCCTCTCCTCTGTACCCACACTGCTGCCTTGGCTCCCGCAGAGGTCCCCAGCGTGCAGGATGTGCACACTCACGCCAGGGAACCCCAGATGTCTTCAGGTCCTCAGGAACCCCCCGCCTCAGGTGAGAAGCTGGCTACGGCCCCCATCCAGGGCCCCGCCACCTCTGAGAGGATGGGGCCTGGAGGAGGCCAGGAGAGGCCCAGGACGGCGAAGTGGAGAGGGTCTGGGGGTGCAGGCAGATAGCCTGGCTGGGCAGAGTGGTGGGAGCCCGGTGGCACAGCGACGTGTCTTTTGCTTACTCTTTGTAGACCCCAGAGACATGTGGGGGACAGCCCAGGAGCAGCCCTCCTCCTGGGATCACCCTAGAGGAGACCAGGACCCCCGTCTGTCAGCCCGGGGCCCAGCCCCCTCTCTGCAGCAGTCCCCACACCGGCTGCCCCCAGGGTCCAGCTCAGGGCCTGGTGACTGCAGATACAGCCCCCACGGGTGCTGCCCTGATGGCCACACGGCATCCCTTGGGCCACAGTGGCAAGGCTGCCCTGGGGTCTCCTGTCAGCAGAGCCGGTAGGCACCGCCTGGGTGGCTTGCCCCCTGACCTCTGGCCAGGGTCGGAGAGGAGAGGTGGTGGGGGCCTGGGGCTGGGGCGAGTCGCAGAGCTCAGGAACAGGCCTCCTACAATTTGGCCTGAGTGCCCCGATTGTACGATCTTGGGGCATTTCCAGGCCACTCCGTGCGGGTGCCTCAGAGCCTGGGGTGCTGGGGTCCCTGGAAGGTGGGAGTCTGGGCTGGGCAGCGAGGGAGGGCTGTGCCATGCCTGCCTAGGTACGGGTGCTGCCCCGACGGGGTGTCTGTGGCGGAGGGACCCCATCACGCTGGCTGCATGAGGTCTAACGGCGGTGACAACACATCGGGCAGGCCTGGGTGGAGGGCCGTGGCTTCCACGGTAAGCGGCAGGCTTGCAGTAGAGACAGGAGTCCATCTCCAAGCCCACACGGTGTCCAGGGAGGGCCCTGCAAGCCCACTGATGTGACCATCTCCAGGGCACGGGGGTTTTGAAGGGTCCTGGGCTGGGCGCCATCAACACCCTCCTGGCCTCTGACCCCTGGCTGGGGCTATGCACCTGCGGCTCCCAGTTCTGCCCAGTTCTCCCTGCTGTCCTCTCCAGGCAGCCCAGGGCCCCACCAAGAGCCAGACTCATTCTGACTTCCTGGTCCCGGGCTTCCTCCTAGGCCCCCAGTGCCCACCAGCCCCAGGCCCAGCAGAATGAGCCCAGCGAGTGTCGGGGCTCCCAGTTCGGCTGTTGCTATGACAATGTGTCCCCTGCTGCTGGCGCCCTGGGGGAAGGCTGTGTGGGCCAACCCAGCTACCGTGAGTAGACGCCCCTTCTCTTCCTTCCTGGGGTGCCTCTGGTCCCACTGTCCTCACCCAGAGCTGCAGGCCTTCCCACCGGCGCACTTACACACACTTCTTCCACCAGTGATTGCTGAGCACTGCTACGTGCAGGCCAGATGGCTCCTGTACCCAACAATGCACGTGCTGTGGGAGCTGGGGAGCGTCGTAGGTGGGAGCCCAAGGGAAGGGAGGTGTGTTGTGCTCCCAGGAGGCAGCCCCCCCGCCAGGCAGAGACAGTGCAGGGTACTCCATGCTGGGCTGGACAGAAGTGCCCTAGCCTGTCGGGGGTGTCAGGGGCCAGTGAGGTGAGTCCCAGAAGGAAGGTAGGGACCCAGGGGGTCACTGAGGCTGAGCACAAGATGCCTGGGTGTGCTGTTGGGGACCCTTCTGGGAACCTCAGAAGCCAGGCTGGTGATCAGGGCTCGTGGGGGCCAGGCACTGGGGCAGGCAGCTGGGGCCACATCAGAACGTGGGATGATGGAGCAGGCTGGGGCGGCTCTGGGCTGGGGCAGGGTCATGTCAGGAGCCAAGCGCTGGGGGTGCTCTGTGGGTGCACCCAGGGGTGGGAGTCCACCCAAGGGGCCCCAGTCCTGACCTCCTGGAAGGTTCTAGACCTGTGGCCCCAGCCTTGGCCAGGTCTGGGCAGAAGAGAGACCCTGGTGCGAGTGTCCTGTGTCCCAGGGCCAGCCAGGGCCCAGCAGACTGTAGACGTGTCCTGTGAACTGGCAAGAGCCCGGCCTCTGAGGCTGGGGAGGGGCAGCCTCCTTACACCGTCTCCTTCCACCCAGCCTACCCCGTGCGGTGCCTGCTGCCCAGCGCCCATGGCTCCTGCGC